>NC_056728.1:1351191970-1351194470 GCF_019279795.1 Protopterus annectens
GGAATTTGAACGAAGGGGGGTTTTGGCACTGTGTGGTATGTCTGGCTAGGGCATTATTGCTGTCAGCCTCCTGATCACCTGGTAGTGCTCCTTAATTCAATTGCTTAGTTTGCGGGTGGTCATACCCACATAGAAGCAATTTCAGTGTCCACATTTGCTTAAGTATACCACATTGGTGGTGTTGCAATTGTGGGTGATTGGTAGGCGTATCTGTTTAATGCCTGTCTGGACACTGTCTCTTGTCAGGATGTGCTGGTAACATATGCATTGCCCACATGGGTATGTCCCGCTAGTTGGGGCAACTGTGGTGGGGGTCACCTTTTTGTGTTCTAGGAGGCTGTTAAGGGTGTGCCCTTTTTTGTAGGTGAACATGTTTGTTTCTCCCAATGTTTTGCAGAGGTCAGGATTGCGTATGAGGATGTCCCAATTGTGGGACAGAGCCTTTTTGATGTTGTCTGCATTGTTGTTAAGAAACTGCTTCGGAGCGTTTAGTTTCCTAACAATGATCACCTCAACAGTTACATAGTACGCATTGCATGACTAATGAAAGTGCAACTGTTTCCAGTATTTTAACTGCTCCCAATACTTTAGAAACTACTAATATTGCAAATGTTTCAAATGGTTCCTATATTTCCAATGTTGCAAATGCATCGACTGTTTCCAATGTTTTATATATATATATATATATATATATATATATATATATATATATATATATATATATATATATATGGGATCCGGACACATGCTCGACTAGCATATGTCCGAATCACAAAACATCGAACACACATACACGAAAGCACTTAACATCAACAAGCGCTTCTGTGTATGTGTGCCTGTTTTGTAAATCGGACTAGAGTGTGGGTAAGGAGTGAGAATAATAAAGTAGGGGGTGTGTGGGGGGTGCAGGGGGGTGAATCCCCCCTGCAGAAACATTGATTTTTTTTTTTTAACTACACACACACGGAAGCGCTTTTTGATGTTAAGCGCTTTCGTGTATGTGTGTTCGATGTTTTGTGATTCGGACATTTGCTAGTCAAGCATGTGTCCTAGACCCATATATATATATATATATATATATATATATATATATATATATATATATATCGATATATGACTGAAGAACTTTTAGTTGTTAAATGGAGAAACAAAAAAACACTTGTAGGCTGAACTGATGTTTAAGCGCTTTCATCCTTTATTGATCATTAGGGCTTCTTCAGAAATGGTAATGTAGTAAAATAAATGGTATACTATTAAATCACTCTAATATAAACATTCAGAAAATGGAACTGACTATTCATTAGTTATCAGCAGTTATCAGCAGGAAATTACACCTCCAAATTCTGTTCTAGAATCGATACAGTTAAACGGAGCTGTTGATGTTTAAATGAAATTCATAAATATTAAAAAACAAGTAAAGGACACAAGATTGCTATAAAATGGCAACCTCCTTATACAAGTGATTAACATAGCCATCGCAAAGCACACTTAATACTGATGCTTTCATTGACAGATTGAGCAGCTTTCCACTGCCCAATCAGCAGAGACATGCAAGCCATACGTGAGATCATTTCTAGAAATTGGAGCATATTCTCCTTCCATGATGACCTTAAAGTTATTTTAGAGGATTTCCCCTCTTTTTCCTACAAGAGATCCACTCCTTTGAGGCCCAGTTTTGAAAATAAGGATTCTCCCTTCCTACTGGATGACACTCTTCCACAATCTGGACCCCCTGGTATGTTTACTTGTGGTCACTGTGTTGTGTGCCAGCAAATTCTTTGTTGTAACACCTATACCTTCTCTCATTGTAACTAGAGAGTTACTTTCAAACAACATTTTGACTATCACACAGAGTGGTAGTTTACGCTGCTATCTGCAAAAGTTGCTGTTCGTTCTACATCGGAAAAACAAGCAGGAGACTTTTTGATAGAACCAAGAAACATTTAGCAGCCATTAGAAAAAAGGATAGGACCAATGCTCTCGGTAACCACTGTGGCAAATGCTCTAACTTCTCAGGATTTCTCTCTTTTATCTTGGAAAAACTTGACTTGTTTTTTGGAGACTGCAATGCCTTGCTTGAGTTGAAAGAACTCAATTGGCAACTTTTACTGGGTGCTGACTCCGCTCCGGGACTCAATGAAAGCATCAGTATTAAGTGTACTTTGCGATGGCTATGTTAATCACTTGTATAAGGAGGTTGTCATTTTATAGCAATCTTGTGTCTTTTACTTGTTTTTTAATACTTATGAATTTCATTTAAACATCAACAGCTCTGTTTAACTTTATCTATTCTAGAAAAGGAATTTGGAGGTGTAATTTCCTGCTGATAACTGCTGATAACTAATGAATAGTCAGTTCCATTTTTTGAATGTTTCTATTAGAATGATTTAATAGTGTACCATTTATTTTACTACATTATCGTTTCTGAAGAAGTCCTAATGATCAATAAAGAATGAAAGCATTTAAACATCAGTTCAGCCTACGAGTGTGTTTTTGTTTC
>NC_056728.1:1351196970-1351379470 GCF_019279795.1 Protopterus annectens
CAAGGTATATGGGACAGAATTTGACTTTAACGTTAAGTCTACTCGCTCACTGTTAAGCATGCCAGTTTCAACCAAAAAATATACATTGGCTTCATTTACCTTGTCAATTAACCCCACTTCACATGCCACAGCTCTGCTGAACAAATTATTTATCTATGGTACATCCAGCACATAAACCCAGGACTCAGACTTGTGCTCTGTCCAGTCTGACTATTAATCTACCAGTGAACTTGAATTTGCATTATAGGTCTGTATATTTCTGAATCTGCTTCAAGCAACTGTGAACACCTTCAGATATTTCAAAAGGTAGCAGGTGATATTATAGTAACATACATCACTGTGTCAATCTTGAAAGTCACTTGAGTTCCATGAACAGAAGGTTTTTGCTTGCCAGTGTAATTCATGATTAGCTATATTACTTACTGAACCCAGAAAAGCACTTTATGAACATTATTTACATACATATTACACCATTTCTAATCTTATTCTTATTCTCAGAAGCAACTTTTTAATGAACTTTGTCTTACACGACAACAAAATGTTCCGGCCTTAATGTCTCTCTTTCACCTTTTGCCTTGAGGTGCCTACTGTTCTGACTCAGCTTAGTAACAGATACATTGCCAACATTTGCCAAGTTTGCATTCACTCTGCTTCTAGTGCACATCCTTACTTTGACCAGTAATACATTTGCTTTTTTAAACTTACAGTTGTCTGTGTTTTACCTCACACACATCATTTGGTATATTTAAGTTAGCATTTTATTTCTTTATAATTTGCCCTCTCTGCTTATTTTTATTGTTTTTTCCAAAGTTAAATTCTCTTCTAGTTGGAACTTTTGAGACATTTCAGCATCGGCCCACCCAGTTTCAGCTCTGTCTCTAATCTCATTAAACCCAGTTCATACAAACACCTTACAAGAACTTCAGTGTATTCACCTTTAATTTGTACACATCTGTGGAAGCATGTCTTTCCATGTACAATATTGATTTTTGGACCAAGACGCTCATTGGGTTTACTAATTAGTGACTGACATGCAACATTCTGGCCCCCTGAGAATGAAAACATACTGTACATTGCCTCCACTTCCCTTCCCATGGCATACAGCCAAGTGTTACCTGAATTTTTTTTGTTTTCTTTGTTCAATGTGATGCTGCTGTGAACCTCTGTTGCCATGCCAGCCACTGAGCCATGCAAATGGCTTTGTGAAATCAAATGTCTCTGGTAGGATACACTTTGTCATGTCCTACTAAATTTTGGTTTTCTTTAACTGAACAGCTTAAAACTGGTAAAACAACCACTTTGTGAAGTAAAATATTAATTTTCAGTAAAAACAGCCTACTTTCTCTTTGGATACATGACTCATTGACATGTTTTTTTTTTCCTGACAAGATTGCTGTTTTACTTTTTATTTTATTTGGAATATCCCAGTTCTGACACTATGTCATGATTTGCACTTCTGGTTATCTTATAGCCAGTTATGTTGTAGACAGTGTTCAGTAATGTCAGGATACACTAGCATTTGCAGTAAAACCCCAAACGTTATGTACAGGATGGCACCACAACAACATTAACAGTTCACTCATCATGAACACAGTTGCAACTGTGTGTGGACACAATGTATTATGAAATACAGTACCTCTTAAAACTGCAATACTATGACTTTGTCTGAAAGTGGTAATGCTTTTATTCATGGCCACAGTATATACAGGCACACAGCAGCTCTATATTTCTTACCATCAAAGTGCTCTGGAGTTAAATACATTGGAGGGAGGGTTTATGGATTTCTTTCTATAATGGGATGTGGGGAGGTACACTTCCTCACAGAAAAAAATATTTGCAGGATGCGTACTTGGGTCAGATGGACTCACCTAAAATGGCTTTGTTAATTCAAGTTGTAGTGAGTCAAACCATTTTATTTCATAGTCTTCATATTCTTATTTCATATCCTCGAAAATATACTTTCATGGCTGACTGACAACATTTCCTGTGAAACTATCATTCTGGCAGATGTTAACATAGACTGGTCTAAACTCATGTCTGACTTCCCCAACATGTGTATAAATCTTCATGGTTTCAAACAACTCATCACATCCCCCACTCATATTAATAAAACTACTGGTACCAGTTCTATCCTTGACTAGATACTTACTACCAATCCTAATCTCTACCACAACCCCTGCACCCTGTCCGACTCCATTAGTGATCACCTTCCTATTCACATCCAAAGACACTCTACTAGAACACCTAAATTCTACATATACATTCAAGAAAGCACAGTTCCTAACATCTGGAAATCCTTCTATACTATTCCACTGCACAAAGGAGGTAACTCCACTGATCCCTCTAAAATGTATCCACTCTCAACTCCTTAAATACCTCATACAGGAAAACCCCCTAACCCCCACTCAACATGGTTTCCGGCCTAACCTCAGCACTGCTACAGCCCTCATATCCTTTTCTCATACAATTGCTGAGGCCAGAGATAATAACCAACTTGTGTCCCGTCTCTTCCTAGACCTATCCAAAGCAATTGATACTGTATCTCACTCTAAACTACTAACAAGACTAACAGAACTCGGCCTCTCTCCTGCCACCGTGCAGCTGTTCTCCAGCTATCATTCTAATAGACTACAATCTGTCCATTGGCTCACTTCTTGCTCCCCCTTCTTGCCCATAAAAACAGGAATCCCCCAGGGTTCTATCCTAGGCCCCCTTCTATTCAACATCTTTACCAGCAAACTCCACTCCACCTGCAACCACTCTACTCTTATTCAATATGCAGATGACTCCACCCTCATCACCTCCTCTAATAACACATTTCATCTCCTTTCCCTAACTCAAAACACAGTTAACTGTGTTGAAAAATGGCTTAATGAAAACCAACTTATCCTAAACCCAAGAAAACTAAACTCTTAATTTTCCTACCAAAATCACTCTCCGACCATAAATCTTCCTTTACCATCTCCTCACTTGATAACACTATCATTAAAGCTGACCCCCACACAAAACTCCTCGGCACCATAATTGATGACCAGCTTAAATCTGACCAGCATATTCACCAATGTATCAAAAAGGCACACCAAAAATTAGGACTACTGTATAGTAACAAAAATACTTTACTCCTGAAGCCAAGCTATCCATAGCTAGAGCATTTCTACTACCTGGCCTTCTTTATGCTGCTCCAATCCTCACAAGCCTACAATCCACATTAATCTCACAACATGAACAAACCTGTAATAAAATCGCCAGATTTGCAACAAGCCAACCTTACAGATCCCACCATTGCATTGCACTAAAGCAACTGCAATGGCCTGAACTCCCCCACCAACTTCTTATAGCACAACTGCAAATCACCCACTCCATCCTATACAAGCCTACTGCTTGCCCCTCCCTCTCTAATCTTGTCTCCTTCTACACCCCCACCACATCATTCAGAAGCTCTGACCAACAGCTCCTTGACATATGTCTACAACCTGGAACAAACTTCCTTACTCCAACAGAAACACCCCTAATACTATCAATTTAAAAAGCAACTAAAACTCATCCTCTTAAGCTCAATGATCTGTCTGTGCCAAGAACCACCTAATCCCTCCCATCCTTTCCAACGTTATCTCACTGTTCCATCTCTTTTCTCTACCTCTGTTATCAATTTTACAGATTCTCTCTCTCTCTTCAACCTCCTTCATATAGTAGCTTGTTTGTACAGGTAATATCACATCACAGTGTCCACTGCATTTTTTTAAATGTAATTCATGTATGTATCCAATTGATTCTATGTATTGTATCCTTTTTTGTCATTACTGAAATATTTATGCTGTTGTCATAAACAATGATGTCACTTTCTTTTTTTTTTTTTGGAACTGTATTCTTTTTTTAGTACTCAATTCCTTTTGTTTTTGTTCTGTTATAATCCACTGTTGTACTATTGTACACTAATTATGTAAAAACCTATCTTACTATGAATTAATTTTATGTAAATATATTAGATCTTTTCTTCTTGGGCCTCCACAGAAAATGGGCGTATGGCTTAGTTGGACCAACCCAGTTAACAAATGTCAAATAAATAATAAATATTTGAGGACTTGCTTAAAGTAATGTATATATATTCTGAGGACTGCATCACTATAAAGGCAAGTGCTAAATTAATACAGTTGAAAGAAATCAACAAAGCTGTGGCATAACCTAAAATAAAAGTCACAAGAGAAGAGCTCAAGGGTCCATACCATGTATACTGTTGGGGTGAAGGGTCCATACCATGTATACTTTTGGGGTGATGACAGAAACAACAAGCAGAATCTGTAAGAAGACAGTATTATACCTAGGTTAAGGTAAAGAACAGCAAATCTGGTAATATGGGTGTGTATCCTTTTAGCCCTTAGCTGCATAGGGTGTGTGTCAAATTGGTGGTTAGTTTTGGCAAATGTAAAATGTTTGAATGCTGTTTGCCTAAACTAAAGTTGTTCACAGTAATGTTTGCCTCTTTCTCTGTCATTGTATGACCCCTGAAGTTGGCATATATAAGTCTATATTTATGCTATGTTTGTTGAAGGCAGTTTTGATGAGAACATACTCTTCTGGCTGCATACTATGTGAGTCTGAGTAAGTTAACTTTCCTGGGTGCTATGTTGGACTCCCATAAAGGGGATCTGTGTTTTGGAGCTATGTGGCTAAGACAAGTTTGAATAACAGTGAATGGACAGATAAATAAATAAGTAAGAAGGGAATATTTAAGGTAAGAACACGGGTGGCGCAGGAAAGTTGCACTGCAAGGAGGAATTAGTGGAAGCATTTCTCAGTAATAAGAGGGGTATGCTTGTAAGTGGAAGTCTGTAGAAGTGGTGCTTACTGTTCAGAAACACAATACAAAACTTCCACATAGCATGAAGAATGTCAGAGGGAATCCTAATAACAGAAATGAAATAGAGATGAAGGTGACAATAACGAAGAGTATGTGGAGACTGCTGTATGAAGAGGAATGAAAAAAAAAATAGGTGAATTTACTATTTTAGAGCTTCTGCTTATGTCCCTTTATGTCTGACAGCTATGCTTTAAATTCACGTTTTGTAATTTCTGTTTTTAAAATGTAACTTGAACATAATTTACTGCATTCTGAGTTCTTTTAAAGTAGGAAGAGCAACTGAAATGAGGGGCCCTTTATTCAGGTGTCATTCCAGAGTACAGTGTAGTTAAATGATTTCCTTAATAAATGGAACTGACAGAATACAGGAAAAAACAGAATGCCAGCCTGTCAGACATTGGTTTATCTTTTACCAGTTTACTCTGGGCCCAACAGTCTGAAAAGGGGAGTGGAAGTCTACACTTTTATGGCACAAGCGTATCAAGACTCAAGAAATAAATGAATAGGAACTGAAGGCTGTGTTGACAGCCTTTTAATGGGAATATCTCAGCTGCTTTTATCACTTTCACACTAATTTCCCATGTTCTTCTGGTACTAAGCATAGAAATACTGATGATCTTGTCAGTACCTGGATTCCCTGTGGAAGCAAATTACTGCCATGTAGTCAGACTAATAGATTTTTCCCATAAAATGGCGTAACATGCTGTTGTATAGTTGTCAAACACTGTGTCACTTCATTTCTGTGTGTGTGCCTAATTTGAGGCATTACCTTTTTCTCAGACTGGATCAGCCAGTCAGATAATTCTCATTATTATAGCTCAACCAAGACATTAGTACAGGGAATGAAATTAGAACGGATCAATGTGACAGGAGTATAAAAGTAGAAAACGGGCTCAAACTAGTTTAGGTTCTGTAGAGGTATACACTAGGTAGTTCTAAAATGACACAGAAACAAGGTAACTGTCCTCTTGTACCATAGATTAATGACAGCAAATGCCACACTTTGTAACAGATTTTTAATTACATTGTGCAGTCTCTTACGGTTAAAATAATATATGGCCTAGAACAGCGATGCAGCTTACCATATCATTTCTGTCACATAAAGTGCTCATCAAGGTACTGATAATATAATGGCAGAACATGATTGCATAAATGTTCACCAAAACAGGCATGCTGGAAGTCCATCTCCACAGTGCAGATTTTAAAATTGGGCAGGCTAAAAAAGAACTCATGTAGGGATTAATATGTTCCATGTTTTTCTATGTGATTGGCAGTCAGACTGAAATCTGTCTGATAGTAAAATGCACTGATTTGTGAAACAACTCCTTGCCCATATAACCTCTATTTAGTTGCTTAGTGGAGAAAAATTCATGTCACAACCTTGTTATATTACAGAGACTTCTGTCGAACGTGTTTAATATAGATACACCTCAGAATTAGGATGAAGGCTGCCAACCCTTGTTTTTGCCTCCTTACAGAGGTAAAAGGACATGCCTTCTCAGGGCCTGAAATGCTTCCCATTAGCTTTTCATCAGTTTTGAGAAGCCAGCCTGCTGAGAGGCTTAGTGTGAGAATCAAAGAACTGTATAGCTTCCAAAAGAAGTAGACTTCCTCTCTCTGAGAGGGAGTTAAAATGTTGTTTTGTGACGCCTGTGGTTTATTTTTAACATTTTAATGATTCAGTGTGTTAAAGCTTCATATCACTAATCTCACTGCTTCTCTTAGCTGTGGTTCAGCTGATTAATGTGTCTTGGTTCACATTTATGAACGTTTTTCATCTCAGTATATTTATAATCAGAAGTATTAAAGCAGTGTGATGGATTATATTCACTTGTCATTAAATCTGCTCACTAAAACCAATGACCGTGACTTGAAAAGGAATAAAACTGGGCATATTTCTGTAGCTAGAAAATGACATTAGAACACACTGCTTTGTTTTAGCAATTTGTATTTTCTTTATTGATGAATAAGGTGCTCTTTAGTAATCAGTAGTCTGTTGCTTTGCATCAGTGAAATCAATAAAGAATGCAGCCAGTTTATCTTGAGTCTATGCAAAGAAATATAACAAAAATATACTGAAATGACTCTTGCTTCAGAGTGTAGCTGTAGTTTGATTGATTGTGAACTATACACTAAGAAATTAAAAGAAATGGGAGTGTTTTTGCTGCATTACAGGCTGAAATATCAGCCTGTGTTATGCTTTTTGGGGATCACATAGAGTCATACAAACCACCTTAGGTTTCCCTTCCATATCTGAAAGGTGCAGCTTTTCTCAACAGTGCAGACATAAAAAGAGGCAGATTAATTTAGTTGTGTTTGAAAAAAAAAGCATATGCAAAGTACATGCAAATGAGAGAACAATAAACATCCACAGCAAAGATACATTGTCTGTGGCTCATTGGATAGCACATTCACCTTTGGTGCCAGGTGATGAGATGGCTATGAATTTTATTCCCGTTTCAGGTCTACAATTTTCCAGTACTGACACTTCAGTGCAGTATAAGGTGAGTGCTATGCTCCTGAACATGACGTCCTTCAGATGAGATGTCAAATGGAAGCCCCATCTGCTTGAGTTGGTGGTAGCTCAGGTGGATGTAAAAGATCCCATGGTACCTATTGCAGAGAGCAGGGGGAAGTTCCCAGCCTCCTGGCAGAGTTCCCTTAGTCAGTATAAATACTACTTTAGGTCTCCTCTAAAAAGAGCCTTGCAGGACAACTGGTCAACCAAGTGTAAATAAATGAAAATAAAAATGAGTGAATGTCAAAAGTATTTTTTTTTTGTAGCTTACTTACCCATTTTAAGCTGTATGCCTGGTGTAGAAATTAAATACAAGTTTGGTATAGAATGCATCAGATATGGAAGGCATCATGGACTAACAATCTGAAAAAAGATGCTGTGAACAGATTTAAATGTCAGCTCCCCTTCTTTAGGTTTAATTTCTCCAAATCGTTTGGATTTCTAATACCATGATGGGAATGGACCCCATTCCTAAATCAGGGTATAATTAAAGTTTGTGAAATTAGTGGAGTTTCAATCTTTGATATTATCCAAAATTGCTCTTGGAAGGACCCACAATGTGCCCAGAACTGACTCCTGCCATTCATATGTAGTTACATGAATCAGTAGCATATCTAAATACAACTGTAGATTCTTTATTAGACCCATTGTACCTACTATTATTGGAGCTGTCTGGCTATCCTTCTTCCACATTTCTTTTGTTTCTACTTGCAAATCCCAATATTTTATGACTTTGTGTCTCTGTACGTAAGACACTGTAATTATTAGGTGTAGCAATTTGAACGATTAATGCTATTTTTGTGCCTTTTTAAAGTACGTCTGTATCTGTTTTTCTGACATCTATTTTTAGAACCGTTGGTAATGGGTGATCCCAAGTAATGTACACATCATTCTCTATAATGCTTTTGTGGTTCATGTTTCTAATACTTATCAGATTCGTCTGTATTGCAGTGTTTGAACAATCCCCAGTGCAACAGTCTTGTCATATTATTGTGCCTTTCAGTGTATAAGGCCCTCTGCCATGAACATATCACATCCAACAAAAAGTTGTGCAACTGTTTCCAATTCTTCTTTTACAGAACTTACATCTGTCTCTTTTTTCCACATGTTCAATGGATTTTGTAAACCAACATGTACATTCTCCACTATGCTGTGCTGCCATTATTAACCTTTTATCCTTTGGTTTCAAGTCACCTCTTCTTAACCATTCCTGTGTCAACTCCTGATCAACATGAGGTTGTTCTAGGAGATCTCAATACCTGTCGCTATATGAATGGGTTTTCCACATTTCTTTCGTTCACATCTAATCCTTCTTCTTATATTCTTTCTTTTGCTTTTTGGCACATTCAGTTGCTGTCTGATTTTTGTCTATTTTGGGTTTGATTTCCATTCCCAATTGACACCGTAATGCTTCTGCTAAAGTAAGTAGAGAAGTCATCTTAGATTTTTCTCTTCATGTTTTAAAACTTTCACTATGTTTGGATCTGATGAGGTCAGCAGATACGCATGCAGTCCCACCACTGTAGATCTATACATGTAATCAATTTTGAAGAGGTCCATACCTCATTCAGAGTGTGGAATGTATAATCTTGGTATTCACTGATTTTTATATATCATTTGATAAGTGTGAATCATTTTTTGTTTTTCTATCCAACTGATCCAATACCTTTGGGGACCAGTCAATCACACCAAAACTGTAAGTTAGAACAGGAAGATAAAACTGGTTTGTAGCGTGGACTTTTTTCTAACTGTCAAGGCTGTTTTCAATATTAGTTTTAGTTTTCTGAAATATTCCTTACTGAGTTTTATTCACATTTGTTTATGTCTTATTGCCCATCCTGCATCAGTTCCCACATATTTATATACCCCTTGCTGCTCAAGTTCCTTTATATCACATTCCTGTCCCAAATTAATATTTTCTTGATACTGCAACTTTCCTGATTTGAGGGTTGGTATTGCACATTTATCAAGACCAGATGTCATTCTTATATAATCTGAGAAAGTTTTAATCACTTGCAATTATGCTTTCAACTCCTCATCTCATGAACTATATAGTTTTAAGTCATCCAGAAAAAGTAGATGAGATGTTTTTAACAAAGGTTGTTTTCTGGGAGCCAAATTGTAACCAAGACTTAATCTGTTATGTAAACATCTTAATGGTTAAGAGCAAGACAAAACAAATGCAGTGACAAAGAATCACATTGAAATATCCCCTTTGAATATTTTTATTCCTGGGATAATAATTTGCCCTATGTCACAGCTTAATTGCTAAGTGGTTTGCCATTGTTTTATGATCGCTGTAATGTAATTTATCAATGTAGGATGTATCATATACATCCGTAAGTACTCCTTTATCCATGAATGTGGGATATTGTCAGATGCTTTTTGTAATCTATCCATGTCATACTTATATTTCCCCCCTTTTTACAATTCTCTATTATGGCTTTATTTACAACAAATGATCCTTTGTTCCATATGACTTTCTTTTGTTACCCCTTTGTTCTATTGCCATGATTGAGTGTTCTTCTAAATTACCATAAACTCTGTCTGCATCAATTCCACTATATAATTTCTATATCATTGGAAGGCAGGCTATTGGTCTGCAGTTTTTAGGATGACTTACAGGTTGACTCTTAAGGAGGTGTACTGTTTTTCCTGTTGTTAACCAGGCTGGTGTCTGTTTGGGATGCATATATAAGTAATTCTTACTGAGGGATAAATCTTTGTGTGGAGATGTTAATACTTTTACTGAGAAGTTAGGTACTGCATCTGGGCCTGGGGTTTTCTATTTAGGAGCCTTTCTTAATTTTGTTTCAGTTTCTTTGGCTGTAACTTCATCCCATTTCATATCCTGTACATTTGAACTCTTTACTGTTTTTTTTTATTTTTTCTATCCATTCAGCATCTTTGTTATGTTCCTCAGAGTCTTAATAAATATTTCTCCAAAAGGTCTATATTTCTTCTTTTTTAGTGGTGCTTCTATTCCCTTTGCTTTGTTTCTCATTTTTCTATAAAAAACCTTTTTGGGTGATCAATGAATTGCTTATTTTGTACTTTTCATTTATATGTATCTGCATATCTTTTAATTATAAGTTTTTCTGCCTGTGCTGATATCTTTAGGTTATTATTTGCAATAGTGCATGAAAAATGCTGGTCTGTTCTGATACTGTTTGTTGCTTTTACTGTGTTTTTTTTTCTAAGTATTTTTGTTGATCTGTTTCCTCTTCTATATTCTTCCAATAGTGACACTTCTTGTCTTAATTCCTTTATATTTGTCTGTATTGGATACTTCCATGATTTCTTTTTATTTCTTCCTTCCTTGTCTCTTATTGCTGTATGTTTTTGTGGTAAGACATTATCGATGACTTACCACGGTAATGGCCCTTTGCTCAAGAGTGTGAGTCGTCATTGGGGGTGGCTGCTGGCAAGCGCTCCCTATTTAAGGAAAGTGTTGCTGTTCTTGCCTGCAGAATCCATCAGCAGCATGTAATGATGGAGCCAGCTGGGAGTGACTGAGTCTAGGGTTATGGTAAAGGCTTTCCTGTCATATGGCAACTGTTTTAGTTGTACGTACAGGGCTTGTATGGCATATGAATTTTTATTTAAAAAAATAATAAAAATAATATGAAGAATCTTTTGGGGTTGTTTTGCAGGTCATGCTGGGCAGCCAGTGGAGGGGGGGGGGATTGATTTAAAAAAAAAAGCTATATATATATATATATATATATATATATATATATATAGTGAGAGTAAAAAAAAAGAGAGAGAAAATGAGGCTGTTGCATGGTACGAGCTTGGGTGTGTGTGTGTGTGTGTGTGTGTGTGTGTGTGTGTGTGTGTGTGTGTGTGTGTCTACTATACATGATCGAAATTTCAGAAAGCCGAAACCCATATGGCCGAGACCATATGTTCAACTTCTGAAATTTCGAACATGCAAAAAAAAAAATAAATAAAAACAAAACACTACATTATTTTAAAGCTGCTAGCAAAGGGGCGTAGCCCCCCTGCACCCCCTGTGGGGGGGCTACATCCCTCACAACCCCCTTAACTTTAATATACCAACTCTGAGATTGCCTCCCGTTGGGAGGCTACACCCCTCACAAGCCCCTTAACTTTAATATACCAACTCTGAGATTGCACTACAGTGCGATAAATGGAAATTCTCCCATTCCACGCAACGAGGAGCTGTCTGTTTAGAACGTTCAAAATTTCAAAAGTTGAACATATGGTCTCGGTCATATGAGCTTCGACTTTTTGGAATTTCGAACATCTGTAGGGGAGCCGTGTGTGTGTGTGTGTGTGTGTGTGTAGATAAATATATATATATATATATATATATATATATATATATATATATATATATCTACACACACACACACACACACACACACACACACACACACACACACACACACACACACACACACACACACATATATATGTAGATGGAGACAGGCAGTGTTGGCATGGCAGTTGAGATTTAGTAGGTGAGTAGGTGGTGTTTCCATTTCGGCTGTTGCAGTCACATCTGAAGGGTGATTGTGATATATATTAATAAAAAAATACTAAATACTAAACAACACATACCTAGCCATATAGACAGAACTGAGTGATAATTTGGTGTTTTCAAATACAGGGGTGATTTTATATTGTGGGCATAGGGAATGCTGGCTTGAGGGCACTTTACTGCAAACTTTTGTACTGTATTTGTATAAAGTAGTTTATTAATTGAGTGAATTATTTCCTGAAGCATCAGCCTGGTGGTGGAATGGAGGTGGTGCAGTGAGAGTTTTGTGGGGGGCATGTCAGGCATTGTATTAGCTTGTTGAATTGAGTTATTGTATGTGATGAGGTGCTTGCTTTGACTGGTAGCTGCAACTTATTTTTTTCTGTTGTTTTGAGTTATTATGGGTAAGATTTTGGAACTGACTGCTAGTGGTCAAGTCTTTTTTTTTAGTTTTTGTTCTAGTGGGGCTTGGGCAGAGGTTGAGTTGTATTGTATAATTATTTGAGGGGTGGTCCCTAGAGTGCCATGATTTAATAATATAGTTGTGAAGTTGGGACCAGCTTTGCTGAGATTTGGGCAGGGCAATTTTGATGGTCGGTAGTGTATAATGTTTACCTCAGCATTTGATCCTTAGGTCGTACACATCCTTGGTTGTGGCAGATTGTTTACACTGCATTCTGGAACTCTGCAGTAGCTCTCCTGGCTTTAGTCACTCTGATCTTGTTAAGGAAGGTGGAGCAGGGAAACATCCTGAGGGCTGTACTTTCTAGAACTGTTGCAGCAGCACAGCTTCCAGGCATCTGATTTTTTAATTTTAACTGTGACTTTATAAGTTTATTAGTTGTTATATTTTCCTTTCCCCTTATATAATTTTTGTGTGGCTGTTGTACTCTTCCCTATTCTAATACTTTTTATCTTTCAGGTTCACCCATGGTACAGTCTGTTAAAGAGAGACGGTTGCATTTTCAGGTCTGTATTAGCTGAGTGAAAGTCCGTTTGTGCGAATACGTAAACGTCGACACATATTGCAGGAAATGGTCTTATAGCAAACGTACAAAAGTGCGATTTCGGAAATGTCGAATTACCATGGTTGGCCTGTCTGTGGAATAGCTGTATAAGGTAAGTGTTGGATAGTCATGGACTTTAGGGTTAGGGTGTGGGTTAAGGTAAGTGCATAGACAGGTTTTGTATGTTAGATTTAGTGTAGGGTTAGAAGTAGGGTTTTGTTAAATGTATGTATGTGGATTATTTGTTTTGTTTGTGTATATTTTCGTAGGGTAAGTGTGCGGTAGTTACGGACCTTAGGGTTAGGGAGGGGTAAGGATAGTGCATAGATAGTTGTGTAAGTGGGGTTTAGTGTATGGTTAGAAGTAGGGTGTTTTTGCTTTACTTTAGGGTTAGAAGTAGGGTTTGCTTAGTGTATGTATATGCTTTATTTATTTTGTTTAGGTAGGTAGTATGTAGCGGGCGGTGGGGTTGGCCAAGTATGACAGTTCAACATTTAAAATTTCACGGTTTAGTGCATCCGGGATATCTGTGGTTTGCGCAATAGGTGTCGGGGTTTTAGTATTTGCTTAATAGTATTTTCGCTCTCGTAATATAGACCCTCATTTTCACAGGAAGCGCAAGACTTCATAGTTCATAGAGTTCATAGATTAGTACTAGGCTAACTGCCCTTGTGAGCCATTTTAAGCCTAGCCAATTATCCCCAGTGAGATTCAAACCCTGTACCTTGCATTTGCAAGGCAAACACCTTAACCATTAGCCCATCCTCCTTAATTTAGAAATGGTGGGGTTGGCTGACCACAGCTGAATTCCAGGAGGAGACCTTTTTTGAATCTGGAGGTAGGTGCAGCAGAGGGGCCAGCTGTAGCTAAGAAAGCTTGAGAAAAGACAGTAAGAGATGCTTCTGGCCAACAGGTCACCCATCCTGCTTATCCTGCTCATCCGATATATCTACAGGAGCACAAGGTAATGTCTCTGCAGGGTCTACAGGCCTTAATATTAATGGTAAGGGTTAATCTGCTGATAATATTTTGGAGGATTTTATAAATTCTTTGCTTGAAGAGGGTAGATTTAGGCTGATTGACTTAGCCTTAGAGAGAAACTTTACTCCATCTACCACTTTGGGTCCAGAAGTGGGAGCAGATACTGATGCTGACCAGGTGGTGCAGTTAAACTTACCCAACTTGCTATGGCTACCCTCAGCTTCACATATCCCAAATCCCCTGGCTGTTACATCACAGCACATGTTCCCCTCTAAGGTCAAGGCTAAGATTATCTCCAGTCTAGTAGATATTGAGGGTATAAAGCACATACTGGAAGCTGATAACACGTCCACTAAGGACTTGATGGCAGCCTTAGTGGCCAGTGGGCAGAAGGAAGCAACTATGACACCTGTGAAGAACTGGGATACTTGCTCTGTGGGTTTTGTGGTATTTATGGGCATAATCATTGAGAAGGATCCCATCCAAGCACTGCCTTTATTAGCATACTTTGTAGCCATAAGGGAAGTCCACCATGTGAAAGGGGGTTTGGGGTGGTTGAATTATGATTAGCACTTCAGGAAGGTGAAAGCTCTCAGTAGTTCCAAGGAGGCACCTATGGGCATTGAGGGAGGGGGTGCTAATACAAAAAAATACAAGGTTTTGCTGGGCATTCAATTGGGGAAAATGTTTTTGGCCCACTTGCAAATATAACCACTTGTGTTCAGGATGTGAGAAGGATCATCCTGTTTTCAGGTGCTGGAGCTTGTTGACTAAGGACAGGTGGAACGTTTCGACATCTCAGCCAGATGGAGAGATTGGTAGGTGATGCAACTCTTTCTTTTGTGCCCAACCACCTTTTCATGTACATGGGGGGGGGGGCTTTGGGAGGGGACCACATCAGGCTTATTCCCCCATTTGTCTAGATAAGTTGTCCTATTTGCTGTCAAATTATCTGGATCAAAGAGCAGAAGCCAACCTTATTGCAGGTTTTTCTGTAGGCTTTCCAATCCACTCCACAGCCCTGTTATATTCAGGTTAGTTAACAATTTGTCATCCATCAAAGGACACAAGCACATTGTTGCCAGGTTAATAGAAAAAGAGCGATGAGCTGACTGGAACTGGCCCCTTTTCATCCCCTCCATGGTTATTATTTAAAATTTCCTGTATCAGCCTGATTCCCAAGAAACATGGGGGTGAGTTCAGATTGATTCTTCACTTATCTCACCCAGTGGGGCAGTTCAGTCAATGCTTTATTGACACCAAACTGACCAAGGTACACTACTTTTTTTTTGGATCAGGTGGCAGAGGTCATCATAGGCTATACGGACCCCTGGCTTGGTAGGATGTATATCCAATCTGCTTTCTGTCTTCTCCCTTTGAGTCAAGAGGATTGGCATTATTTAGGTTTTCAGTTCAATGCATAGATATTTTTCAACAATGCACTGCCAATGGGGTGTGCTGTGGCCTGTGCAACTTTGAAACATTTAGCACAGCTTACATTGGTGTTAGCAAAAATGGGCCCCCTGCCAGTCAGCAGTACACTACCTAGAGGAATTTTTGATAGTGGGGAAGGGCCATGGATGGTACTTTGGAAGGGATGTCCATTTTCAAGCAGCTTTGCAGCGAGTTGGTGGTACCCTTGGCTGATGACAAGTCAGAGAGGCCAAGACGAGTCCTGACCTTCTTAGACTTAGATGTAGATGCCACTGAGAACTCAGATAATATAGCAGTGGTTCACACTCTCAAAAAAGTTCTTCCAGGTCCAGGCTGGTCCACTCAGTCATCAGGCTTTTAGTTTTGCTGACTTTACAGATTAATTTGTCATTTTCATGTGCTCATATCCCTGGTCATTTTAATCTTATAGGTGACAGCTTTCCTGGTTTCAGTTGCAAGGTTTCGCCTCTTGGCCAAACATTTGGATCCAAAGGGTACCCCAGTTCCGCTGGGAGTTTGGCTAACTGGAGAAGACTAGCATTATCGGTTTGGCAAATTCTTGCGTCAGTAACATTAAAAAAGCTTACTCATCATCTCTACAGGTTTTCAAGATATTATACAGGTCTTTGATCCCTGGTGTCAGGCTATGGTGAGGCACAGTTTTTGTACAAAATTTTTAGTGGCTAGATCCGCAGTGGGGGATTCACCTAAAACTCTCAGAGTACACCTGACAGCTTTAGAATGGTTGGAGCATTTTTTGGGTCTTCAGTCTTTGTCAGAACATTGGATTATGGGGTGGATAATTAAGGGTCTAGAGAACATGTGGGGACCTTCCCAGGATTCTAGAAAACCTATTGGGAGACAACTGGTTCCACTTGTTATTCAAGGTCATTACAGGACCATTGGTGAATTATTTCACTTGTTTGTCTCTATAGCTGCTTTGTTCACCTCTTTGCATGTAGGTGCTTTCTGGGTCAATTAACTTCTTCTTTACTTTTGTTGGGAGGATCTTGTCATCCACAGGGAGTTTGTCTTGATTTGGTTGAAAAAATTCCAAGACTGGTCAAGCTAATAAAGATCATCAGGTGCACCTGGAAAAACCAGTGGGATAGTCTCCTGCCCCATGCATTGGCTTAGTTTGCTATTTAATATTACCCCCACGGAGAAAAGGTCAGGCTTGGTTTTCATGCGGGCCTGTGGCAGAACTTTTAACCTATCATAAATTAATGACTTTCTTAAGCAGGCCTTGGCAGGGAAAGAAATTCACCCACAAGAATACTCCTTCCATTCCTTTAAGATGGGCCATACTTCAGACTTGGCCATGGAAGGGCAAACTGTGCAAGTCATTCAAAGAATGGGAAGGTGGGTCTCTGATGCCTTTTTGTCATATATCAGGCATTCATTTTTATTTCTGTTGCAGGGAAGGAGATGATTTGGCTCTTAGGCCATTCTTTTATTCAGACAGCATCCATCTGAGCCTTGGCCCGCCCAGCTGTTCATGCAAGTTCTTTTGATAGTACACGTTGGACAGTTCATTCTTTTGGTTTCCCTGGTCTTAGTTGGTTTCACGTTTGAGAAATGTGGCATAAGGTTAAAATGGAAGAAGCCTTGGCCAGCATTGTGATAATTCACCTCGGGGGAAATTATCTAGGTCAAGCCTCTAAGAAGATATTGTTGGACAGAATCTTATCTGATAATGGAATACTTGCTGCAGCTAAATCTGAAGGTAGCTTTGTTTTGGTCCACCATTATCCCTAGACTGTACTGGAAGGGTGCTAGATGGCTTAAGGCCATTGATTGAGTCAGGTGTTTTATCAACCACAGAGTCAAGCGGGCTTCTAGCTAAATTGGTTTTCATGTGATTGAGCATGGTGATATTGACAGACTGGAGCATGATTTCTATGCTTTGGACAATGTTCATTTAAATAACATGGGTTTTGATTTATTTAATTTGGATATGGTTATTGCTATTCAAAAATTTTCAAAGTAACTTGCTGTTTTTCATAGCCCAAAATGTATTTGTGAGGCCACTGATTTGGGGGGAAAGGTACGTCATGCCAGTTTGGCAGTGGCCTTATGGCTTCAACCCCCTTGTGTTCCCCCTATTCTTGTTCAGAGGCCTCAGCTCTCCTCAAGTTGGACCCAGTTTTGACTGGTGGCCACATAAACGGGTATGTGGCTTGTAAGTATGAGTTAAACAGGATTGCTACCAGGTCCGAGGAGCCAGGAATATACGCACACAGTTTCTCTTTGAGGTGACAGCCAGAACAGGTGTATGCCAAATGGCTTGAGATGATGGCTTGATTGGTATATGTTGAGATGTTGCATATAAATTCATTATAGCATCACTATTGGTTGTCCTTGACTGTTATGTAATAAAAGGTCGCAAAGTCAATCTGGAGTGTTTTATGAATCAGCTTAGTGGACATCTGTTATTAGTTTAGTTGCACAGTAATCTATCCAATTTATTTCTGCTATTTCACATGAATTTCTTTTAATAGCCTTTATTACTGTGTTCATCTGTTTTATCAAACTTCTAACATTCTTTAATTTTTGGAATCTATTTCTTTCATCGATTTTAATGTCTAGCCATCTCTATTAAATCAAGCAACTCTTCTCTTAGATCATTTTTTTCTAAACTAAGGGCACATTCTTTGCTGTTTGTTTCCTGCTGACATTCTACTGAAAGTTCCAGAACATCTTCCTGCAAAAGATCCTCTTCAGCTGCTCCTTCATACGGGGACTCATTGGCCCATCACTCTACATTATTTGTATCAGAGTTGCCACTGCTTCCTGCTCCTTCCCTAACTGTGCAACTCCAGCTGAACTTTTGTTCTGATTTCCTACTGAAAGGTCTAGGGCATCATAATGTGACAAGTCATCAGATAGTTCCTATTCCACCTGTCTCTCCTCTGTGGACTCATTGTTCCATCATACTGTGAAATTACCTGAGTTGGATGTTCTATACTAAATGCTTCACTTTGCAGGTAATCAATAACTTCAGTCTCTATTTCTTTAACTTTTTCATTACTAATCCACTTTTCTACATTCCCCCTTTGTTTTCTTACTTTTTGTATTGTGAAATTTCCCATAGCTGGTGCCCTTACCTGTATTTTTCCTCAAATATCTTTGGTGCTGCCTTTTTTTCTATTGATTAGTTTTGCTTTATCCTTTACATAAATATTGCACAATAACAGATCTGTTTTTCTTTCCCATGTCCATATTTCAGCTTCTTCAGATGTCTCCTGCTCTGTTTCTCCTTAATTTGGGGACTCCTTATTAAATTATGCTGTGACATTAAGTGTGTTGGACTTTCTATACTAAATCCTTCACTTTGGAGGTAATCCATAACTTCAGTTTTTATTTGTTTAACTTAAACATTACTAATCCTGTGTTCTGCATTCCTCCTTTATATTCTTATTTGTTGTGTTATGAAATTTTCCATTTCTGGGTGCTTTTGCCTGTATTTCTCTTCAAATATCTTTGGAGCTACTTTTTTGTATTGAGTAGTTTGGCTTTCTCCTTTGCATAAATATTGCACCATATTGCATCTCGTTTTCTTTCCCATGTCCATGTTTCTTTTTTTATACTTTTAAAAAAATCTCTGGGTTTTGTACTTTATATTTTCTCACTTTATCTGTCACTTCATTTTGTAGGTGGCCCAAAGTTTCTTTTCCTATGTAATGTTTTTCATAGATCTGTTGTATTAATGAATGCAAATTTGCATTTGAGGTTTTTGACAATTTTTCTTGCGCAAGTATTTTTCTTTTCTCTAATTTCTCTCTTAATCCTTTTGAATATCTTCTGTCTGGAAATTCTGTGCTTCTTGCATAATTAACAATATATAATTTCTTCATTTTCCTCAATAGTCCTCTCTGTCATCTTTATTGCTCTTTTTTGTCCTGTCAGATTTTGTGTTTTTTGTGGAGTACTACTTCCTCCTACAATAGAGGGACCAACCTTCACCATCACCCTGGTCTAACTCCATTGTTGGAATGTTTCCGTCTCTTGAGGATTCTACGTTTCTATTTTTTTTCCAATCCTGGCTCCACTGTGCCTACTAGGCGTGGACACTTATTTATCCTGGGACTTATACACCCATTATCTTTTTTATTTTTTTAACCACTTCTTTCCATGATATATGCATATAAGGTACAGTCTTTATATCAGTGTTGTCTTGTTTAGATTTTGTGAAAACAGGGTCCACCACATGAAGGTACTCAGCATGACTTGAAGATGAATTCAGTTCAGCAATATGACTCTTCTTTTCTTGCTGATTTCATCATCTCTACATTCCAGTATGAGCACCGGCATGTTAGATCAATTCTGAGCTGCTTCTTCTCAGCCAGACAAACACATGTTTACAAGCAATGCTTCATCTGCTTCATCTCTGCCTGACTGTGGGCTAAATATATGTATATAAATAAGGGAAATATACCTGCTTAGTTGGTGTGATGATTTTCCTAGGGTTCTGCTTATGAACAGTCTCACTGAGAAACATTAGAGTGAAGAGTTGATGAGAAGATGACTGTAAACAAGTGCAAAAGGATGCCAGAAGTACTGCACAGTCCTTTACAATGACAGTTACTGTGGGATGGGGGTGGGGCGGGGGGTGGGGCTGCATGAGCTGGCATGTCTCTCAGCTTCTTTTCACAAGAATTCTGGACAAAGCCAAAAATAATGGGGGCGGGGTGGATAAAGGGCCGAAATCAAGGAACAGTTTTTAAATGTTTCTCTTATTCATTTAAAAAAGTTAATAGAAATACAGACTTTTCATTGACATGCATTTACTGAACAATAAGTATGAAACACGATTGTCTGGCATTATTGACTATAATCCTCAGCGATTTACCTGGAAATTACATTTTTAAGCAGACAAGGCAAAGCTGTGAAGCAAAATTAGAGACATTCTGCAAAATTCTGGGCAGTTGAGAGGTGTGGAGCTGGCATATTTTGGGAATGTCCATATGTTGGCTGTCTTCAGGAGGTAGTGGTTGATGGTGTGCTAATTATTCAGAATAAATGTTAAAACAGACCATTTCTACACTCTTACTGATCAAACAGCAGCCCTTAGACTAATAATACATTTCCTGCAACTTTCCCTCATACTTCTTGCATATAAATCCAAAGCTTTTATTTAAGGGAAGAACACAGTAAAACAGAAGTTTCTAGAAAAAAAGCAAGTATCCTTGTGACTTGGATAAATCCAGTTACTTGGAGATGAGAGGCATTGTACACATGTAGGATACATGGCCACGCTTCAGACTCTGGCAGTGCTTAGTGATATGGTGGCAAGATAATAGAACATGCCCTGTCATAAACTGGGAATCAGGCCATGACATTAGATGGTGAGTTTTGTTTTGTTAGCACCAAAAAATTGACTTTGTCCCACATTTAAATGATAACTAGAAATGTCTGATGCATTACATGCCTACATTTCTGTCCTAATGTACAGCACTGTTCAGTAGCTGATGACATGGCTATGGCCTTATAATTAAGCATGCCAAAGGGTATAGACATAGCAATGCCTAACGTGTTTTTCAGATTGACTTGAAAAAAATAAATTACAAAACAATGAGTTTTCATTGCCTAATATGCTGCAATTAATGGAGCAACAGCGAAAGCTATATTTCTATTTATAGGCTGTATGTAATCTGTTTAGTAAGAAGCCATCATTGATGTACTCTGGGGACTCCATTATGCAGCAGTTTCTTGTTTAGAACTGATGTGCCTTTGTTATTCTCTAATGCAGAGATCTTTCACGACAGTCTCTGTAGTCCCAATGGAATATTTTTTGTGCTTTCCAGCACATTTTAAATTATTTTGCTTAATAATTTTATGATTACTTGGTATGTGGTAATATTACACATGATATTCCTCATTAGTTTTCTAAGCACCTTATCTTCTGAGCTCATTGAATTTGCATGGTCTGTGACCATAATATAAAATTCCACTAAAGCAGTTCTAGTATTCATTTTTCAAGACAAGCTACTCATAACCATCTGGTCCTACTTTGATTCATAACTACATGTCTGCAATGCAATTAAATCCTTTTTAGAACCATCAGATGCAGTGCATTCAAGTAAATAAAACAGAAAAAAATACTGTTTTATGTTTTTGCTTTGTGCATGGAATCATTTGAAAACAATACCTGCATCTTGTAGTAATCCTCAGCTTTGCAAATTCCTGTTACCATTAAGTTAATTGCAATTCCTAAAGCCAGGCTGCTGGTATACTACACCCGTGACCATGTCTTACAGCCCTACATCACTGGGAGTCTGAATATTCATTCACTACTAGGGTCCGATGATAGCTCCAGTCAGAGAAGGATTTTGTCCATTTAACTTGCATGGAGAATTGAGAAAGGTGTGATTTTCAGGTGGGACTGTCTAGCTTTTAATAATGAAAAGTAATCTATTACTTGAAAAAACTGAGCATGTGTAGTTGTTTATCTGTTTTGACCTGTTCATCTCCACACACCTCATATACTCTAATAAGCATAATTCACAAAAAGAAGAATCTCTCCAACAAGCAAAACAACTGGTGTATTAAAAAATGAATAAAATGAGTAAAAAGCAAAATAACCAGGTGTACCACGGCAACAACTTTATTCATAGACAGCAGGACAACAAGTGGTAAGCGCTTTCAGGGAATCAACCCCTACCTCAGACCATGATCATAACAAATAGCAATGATCCTTAAATACTTAAAACAATTAAAAGCAATTAACTTTTAAAGTCATATTATATAGGCTTATAATAAAAACACTTACATAACATATAAAACTCTGATACACAAATGCAACACAAAACAATGACAACAATAATAATAGTTAATAATAAAAATATATATATTATTATAGCCAAAATCTAACTAAAAATCAGTTATAATAACAAAACATACATCTGCTATATAGATATAATATATATGTGATTATATATATATATATATATATATATATATATATATATATATGTGTGTGTGTGTGTGTGTGTGTGTGTGTGTGTGTATACCTATATGTAATACTATACAATAGATTTAAAATCTGATAGAATCTGAACTCAAATAAGAATCATAAGGGAGGGGTAGCTGATTACCATCCATATTTAAGCATTTTGTTTTTTTTTAAATGGTTTCAATGATGCTTTATTGTTCAAACCAGGGGGTCTGTCAGCATTGTATAACATGATCCATTTTTGTTCAGCTGCCTCTGTTGCATTCACCAAATCCCCTCCTCTATTCTTCTCAAATAAAATTTCTAAAACCAGAATTTAAACACATGGTCCTACCCTTCTTTTTTGTTGTGCATAGCAAGGCTATTAGATTCTTTAGCATTCTTGATATCACGATAACGTTCTAATATTCTATCCTTAAGTCATCTGTTTGCTTTACCGACATAAAAAGAAAAGTATACTGTACAGTAAGCAAAATAGACAACATTTGATGTCTTACAATCTGCATAATGACTGCAATTTAATCTAAAGCCTAGGTTGGGGTGTATAAATGTGTTTCCTAAATGAATGTGTGTGCAGGCTGCACAACTTTTACATGGGTAAGTCCCTTTTCTGTCAGATATATTTGGTTTATATAATACATCACCTCTATAACATAAATAACTCATCAAATTCTTATTATTCCTAAATGTAAATTGAGGGCTATTACCAATCACTTCCTTTAGACCATCTGCCATCGAAAGAATGCCCCAATTACTCTTTATGACATCATAGACCAAACTGATGTTGCTGGCAAAAGTTAGCGGCATCCTGAATTTGTTGTTAGTTACATTATGAGATGTAGTACCAGTACTAACCAACGATTCAGCATCCACTCTCTGTAAAGTATGGTTTTCAACGAATCCCCTGGCTAACCAGGCTTCATCGATGCATGCTAGTATTGTTGAATTCTCTCTACAGGCTGGCCATTAATACTAGGGCGTTCCCTCGCCCAAGAGAAAACTTGGCCAGTTTGAAAATCTTTGAAATCCCTGCCCAATTTCCATGTCTTGGTACTATGTAATCTCTTCTCATATGCCTGTATATTGTCATGTAGATTATCAATTAAAAGCAATTAACTTTTAAAGTCATATTATATAGGCAAGCTATCAATTTAGAATGCAGTGTTAAATATATACGCCTTTTAATTAATTTGTTCCAGCCTCAAGAGGAACATCTGGCGAGAGAGATTAATGTTCTGCATAATGACATATATGATCTCTACTTTTTTGAGATTTTTGGTACTAAGATGGATAATCTACATGACAATATAATGATGGCCAGCCTGTAGAGAGAATTCAACAAATCCAGCATGCTGAGGCACGAGGTCAGTCACACTTCCAGAGTCAAATTGTTGTGTCCAATCAAACAGACACTGAGCTCAACATCATCAACTTCCTTGGTTACAAATGGACTTATGAATGGTTTTCTTCACAAACCTACAGCAAAATGTGAAGAAACAAATGCAATGGAGTCAGCATTAGCTTTTACTAATTTAGTGTCTGAGAAACCCAAGGTTTTAACTGAAGAACCTGTAGTTAAACCCAAAGAACCACATTTAACACTGGTTCAAAGAGCAATGATATCGTTCAACCAGTGAGTAATTTAAGTAAATTTTTACTAGAAAATCCTTTACCAATCAGAGGACGCTCCCGTAACAGAAAAACACAGAGACTGCTAAGTGTGGATGGACAGAACCGCAGCGGGAAGAAACCCAAGCAGGTCTGATTATAAACATTTCTGCACATACTTTGACTGAGACACAGACTATGTTATTGAACAAAGGGCTTAATTATGTGCCTGCCAGAAAAGCCATTTTAACAGATGTTTTGACAGACCTAAGGTTGTTTGGCAGAAGTTTAACCTTAAAAGCTATGTTTCCTGCATCTATGCAATTCGAACAATGCTCTTTTAAAAAAACGTAGTATCTACATCCCTCCAAGTAATGCTGTTGTAGATATGTTTGTAGATGTGTGTGATAAACAAATTAGAGAAAAACTTTCTACTGATAATTGTTCTAACTGATTTTTTAATTTATCTTATGATGAACAAGCTGCATAGAAGAGTTAAAGGCTCTATCTTCTATAGAGATTTGACCAGCAGATAAGGGAGGAGGGGTTGTAGTTTTGGACAGAGAATTATATATTAATCAAATGAATGTGTTACTTAATGATGATGCTACTTATCAGTCTATAGCCAAGTCAACAGTCAAAGGCATTACAGATAATATTTCCTTTCTTGTTTTTGATTTATTGATTACACATATGATAGATGAATCATTGTTCAAGTATTTTACCGTTGAACATGCAATTATTCCCACAGTTTACGGTTTGCCCAAAGTTCATAAATGCTTTCAGATTCCTCCAATGCATCCTATAGTATCCAGCAGAGGCTGGGCGACCGAACCTCTGTCTATATATGTCGAGAAAAATTTACATCCTATACTTATTCAATGCGACAGTGTTCTTAAAGATTCTAAAAGTTTTCTAGAAATATTTAGTTTAAAATGGACAACAGTTGGCAAAGATTGTGACTTTTTTGTAACTTTGGAGATAGAATCTTTATTCACAGTTATCCCCAATAAATGGAGTATTGATAACGTGAGACAACAAATGTGCATAGCAGGCATTGCAATCAACAAATGTGAGCTGATTTGTTCAGCACTTGACATCATTATTGCTAACAATGTGTTTAATTTTGGTAATGATTATTATATTCAGAAGGTTGGCGTAGCGATGGGCACAGCTTGTGCCAACAGCTATGCCAAACTTTCCCTAGTACATTGGGAACGTACCTCAATATGGTCACATGAGGTGTTTAGTAAGCATATATTGTGGTATACTAGATTTGTAGATGACATCCTTTTGTTATGACAAGGGACAGAAGCTGATTTGACAAGTTTTATAGATTACTTGAATGGCACGACTAATTTTCTTAAATTCACTTATAATTATTCTCAATATGAAATTGATTTTTTGGATGTTAAATTAAATAAGGGTCATCTTAATAAAGTTAAGACTAGTTTATATAAAAAATCTGTACAGAAAAATAATTAATCTGAAGTAGGAACTTCATTTGTCAGCAACCTGTGGGATACGGATCCGATCTCGGATCCGAGCCGGCAACTTCTATCATAGCATAGATCCGAGCTCCTAGGTCCTCCCCCTTACCCATAATCCCCTGCCTGCCCTAACTGACCTCAGATCTAGTTTGCCGCTCTTCAAGCAACAGCTAGGTTCAGAGCTCTTGGCGTTTTTGTGAGAGAAAAAGGTTTTTTTTCTTCTTTCTGAGTGACTGATTGTGTGTGTGTGGTAGATTACCCTTACACTATCTTATATATTATATTTTTAATTTAATTTAAAATATTTCTCCCTCCCCCGCTGGTCGTAGCGTGTGTGTGTGACTGAGTGTTAGGGGCCTAGTGAGTGTGCTTTACTACAGTAATGTCGGAGGCCCCTAAAGCCATTTTTTCGAAATGTACCGAGTGTGGTCACAAGCTTTCACCGTCTGATGGCCACACTTGGTGCGTTAGGTGCCTTGGGGTTGAACACCTCTCTTCGGGTTGCGCGATTTGCATGGCGTTCAACCCCAGAGCACTCAAGGATCGAAGGTCGAAGCTAGTTCTGGCGGGCCTTCTACCCCCAGACTCTGCTTCGGCTTCCGGTACTTCGGTGCCCGCTACCCCCCAGGTAGCAGTCACTCCTGCCTCCCTTCCTCCGACCGGGACTCAACCTCCCGCTTCAGCTCCGGAGGATAGGGAGGCCAGGAAAGAGAAGTGGCGGGAGAAGCACCTTAAGCGGCGGGCCGAGGAATCCTCATCGTCCCCGCCCGCCAAGAGGGCTTCTCCATCCAAGTCTTCTCGATCTCCTCCTCCTCGGATCCGATCCCCTTGTTTCTCCCCGGGACCCGAGGAGGAGGTGATCCGGTCCCCGTCGAGGTCATTGAGGCGACACTCCAGGTCTGCCTCGGTGGCCTCGTCGAGGTCCACTTTTAGCATGTCTGATGTGGACATGGACCGGATGATGAGGAGATTCATCCAGGCCCAGATGCAGCTGGGAGTGCTCTTGCCTCCCCCCCCCGGGGGGGAGCTTGACCCCTTTTTTCGCTCCTATAGCTCCTTCTCTGACCCGCATTCCGGGCTCGGAGCGCTCGGAGCTGAGCCACGTTGGATCCGGGGGTAGGTCGGAGCCGACCGTGCTGGGCACGTCGGCTCCGACTGCTCCCTCGAGTTTGTCGGATTCGACATCTCGGAGCCGTGGGCCGAGCTTCGGATCCGAGGGATTTGGTGTGCTTTCGGCTCCGTCCCGGTTAGAGCACACTAGTCCTTCGGATCCGACGTTCTCGGTGCCGGGTCCGATCCCCGCTTCGGATCCGAGTGGGAGTTGGATCTCGGATCCGCCAGAGAGCGGCTCCCCCTCGGCTTTCGCTGCGGTGGAGAGGGCACTGTCGAGTGCTTCCAGGCCTCCGGTCCTGGCTTTGGCTCCCTCCCACACTCCTTCTCATCTGGTCCTGGCTCCCCTCATCCGGCCCTCGGGGCAGCCTGCCTCAGCACCTTTAGGAGTTCCAGTGGAATGGGATACAGCCCGTGAGGACTCCTTGGACAGCCCCCCCGAGGAGATTCCTCACAAGGCAAAGTGCAAAAGGAGGCACATGGACTCCCCTGAGAGTCTCACCGAAGATACGGACTTGGATGAAGGGGAAGGCTCCCCTAGGTCACCCCCCGAGGATGTCTCCATTGGAGACATCATGGAAATGCTCAAAATCAGGGGTGGGTGGTCTGCCCGCAAGGCTTCCTCTGACGAGTCCGTATTCCTTGAGGCTTTTGAGGCGGGACCATCTACCTCTTGGGTGTCCCCTCCACCCAACCCCCTGGTGGATCTCATATCCTCTAGGGCTTGGAAGGAACTGGACACTGTAGAGCCGATCCCCAAGCGTCCAGACAAAATTTTGATCCCCCCTGCAGAGAGATCACATTGGAGCAGAGGTCCCCCTGTGGATGCCATGTTGGTGGCTGCAGCCACCAAGAAAGAGTTGGCTCAGGAGAGCCCCATGGTTCATCCTCCGAGCAAGGAGTCTCACACGATGGACCATCTTGGGAAGCAAGCCTTCAGTTCAGTGACCTTCTCTATGAGGGCCTTGAACTACATGGCACATGTTATTTGGATGCAGCGGGATCTAATTAAGGAATACGCTGCTTCCCCCCCAGGGTCCATGTCTGAGGGAGACAAGGATCTGTACTCTTCCCGAATGGCCACCCTCCGCTCTATCTCTAACACCTCTATGCGGCTGTTGTCTCATGCTACGGAGGGAGCCACTAGAGCAGGTGGAGTCAGGCTTGTCATGAGGAGACAGGCCTGGCTCCGTCACTGTGACTTCTCGGAACCCTTTAAGGCATCATTCGCGAATGCCCCTTTTGATGGTTCTGCACTGTTCGGCAAAACTGTTTGCGACACACTTGTCCAGAGTGAAAAAGACGGGAAGACCTTATCTGCCGTCAGAGTCCACTTCTCTGTGCCCCAGAGGTCCTTTTCCAAGGGTCAGAAGAAGATGTGGTTCCGAAAATCGCATCAATCCCACTCTGCTCAGGACAACCAGTCCTCTCGTGGCAGAGGAGGACAGGGAGGATGCCGCCCCAGAGGCAGAGGGGGTCCTAGGAATTTTGGGTCCAGAGAACCATTCTCTGAGAGGCCCACGCAGAACCCCTGAGGGGTTTCCCGACTGCTCCACTCTGGAGGCAGTCGGGGGGCGTTTTTTGAGGCACCTGGCAAAATGGGAGTCCATAACAATGGATCGCTGGGTGCTTCGTATTATATCCAGAGGTTACCAAATTCCCTTCATTGGAAACCCCAGAATCAGAAGCCTTCCCGACGTCCCACCCAGTCAAAGATAGGCGGCTGCTGCAGAAATTCAGCAGCTTCTACAAAAAAGAGCCATCCAGCCCGTCCCCCCAGATCAAGTCAGATCAGGGTTTTACTCCAGGTTATTTCTGGTGCCAAAAAAGATGGGGGACTTGAGGTCCATCCTCGACCTCTCTCTCCTAAACCTGGCGGTACCCAAAGAAAAGTTCCAAATGGTCATGTTGCAATCCGTCCTCCCCTTATTGCGGGAGGACGACTGGATGTGCTCTATAGACCTCAAGGATGCATACTATCACATTCTAGTGGACAGGCGTTCCAGGAGGTTCCTCCACTTCCGGCTGGGAGCCAGTCACTTTCAATTCAGGATCCTCCCCTTCAGTCTCACCTCAGCCCCCAGGGTGTTCACCAAGGTCCTAGTGGTAATAGCAGCCCACCTGAGACTCCAGGGAATTCAGGTCTTTCCATACTTGGACGACTGGCTCCTCACAGCCCCAACAAGGCATCTACTTTGTTCATGCAGGGACTATTTTCTCAGTCTGGCTCCACTATTAGGATTAACCATCAACATGACCATATCCTCTCTCATCCCTACACAGATGCTGGATTTTATAAGGGCGAGCCTGAATTCCAGACAGATGCTTGCGTTCTTAACTCCAGATCGGCTTCAGAACCTGATGTTGCATGTGCAGGCCATCCTTCAACTGCAAACTCCTTTGGCGGAATTGATCCTGAGGGACCTAGGATCTATGGCGGCTGCAATCCCTCTGCTGCCATTGGCCCTGTTGAACATGAGGGTTCTGCAGTGGACCCTCCAAGTACAATGGTCCCTTTCTCGCAACCCCCTATCGCACCCCATTTCCTTAAGCAAGATTTGCAAAAAATCGCTCCTGTGGTGGCTCCAGTCTCCCAACCTCCACACGGGACGTCCCTTCTCACTACCTCCGCCAGTCAACACAGTGACCACGGACGCTTCTCGCCTGGGGTGGGGCATTTTTCAGGCAGACAGTTCAAGGCACATGGAACGACATAGAGACCTCTTTGCATATCAATGTCCTAGAGATGAGGGCGGTGCTTTTGACGTTGCAGGCACTACACAACTCTCTTCCGGTAGGGACAATTGCGGTACAGACAGACAACATGTCGGTAGTCTGGTACATCAACAAACAGGGGGGAACCAGGTCTTATCCCCTTTGCCGCGAGGCCATGAGAGTGTGGGAATGGGCGATTTCCACCAACCGCTTTCTCATAGCAATGCACATTCCGGGACGGTCCAACATTCTAGCGGACAGGCTCAGTCATACTATCCTGACTCCTTACGAGTGGTCTCTCAACCACCGAGTCGCAGAGCAAGTATTTGCCCGATGGGGGCAACCTTGTTGCGATCTTTTTGCCTCTCCTTCAAACACGAAATGCAATGATTACTTTGCTCTGATCCCCCCTCTGGGGGAGTCCCCGAGAGACTCTCTAGTTCATGCTTGGCCTCCCGGGCTGCTTTATGCTTACCTTCCTCTTCCCCTGATGTTGAAATTATTACAGAAAGCCAGGCAGCTGGGGAGCAAAATGATCCTCATTGCCCCATTCTGGCCTCGTCAGACGTGGTTCCCTTACCTATGGTCTCACCTAGTGTATCCACCATGGATTCTGGATCCCATTCCGGATCTCATCTCTCATCCTCTCAGTCTTCCAACTCCGAACCTAGTCAACCTCAAGCTGACGGCTTGGTTGCTCCAGTTGCACTCCTCATAAGGACTCCCGGGATCTCATCACCAGTCAAAGCCATTTTTGTAGAAGCTCACAAGCCTTCCACCAGGAAGGTTTATCGGAGTAAGTGGAAACGCTTCACCATTTGGGCAGAACACCGTCGTTTAGACCCTTTTACAGCCCCGATATCGTCAATTCTAGATTTTCTAACCTCTCTCTTTCACCAGGGGGCTAGTTCTTCCACAGTCAAGGTACAACTGGTAGCAATCTCATACTACCATGTGGGGCAAGAGTCTGGCCCTCTTATCACTTCTAAACTGTGTAAGACCTTCCACAAGGGTACCTTCCTCCTTAGGCCCCCAGTTAAAGAGGTGGTACCTCCATGGGATTTATTCTTAGTCTTGCAGGCCTTGACTGGTCCCCCATTCAAACCGGTGGCCACGGTTGATCTCAAATTTCTCTCTTGGAAGACAGCCTTTTTGGTGGCCATAACTTCAGCCAAAAGAGTATCGGAATTGCAAGCTCTTTGTGTCAAACCACCATATCTGGTTTTTCACCCGGATAGGGTTTACCTCAGGATCAATCCGTCCTTTCTACCTAAGGTATCTTCAGAAGCGAACATCAATCAATCCATCAGTCTCCCAGTGTTTTTCCCCAACTTTCATAACAAAGGAGAGTACAAGCTACATTCCTTAGACGTACACAGACAACTACGTTTTTATATCCATAGAACTGCTGATCATAGGCAATCCGATCAGTTGTTTATCTCCTTTGCCAAAAGTAATTTCGGAAAGTCAGTTTCTAAAGTTTCTCTCTCTCGATGGATCTCGAGTTGTATTCTTTTAGCATATCAGAGCTCGGGGAGGCCTGCACCTCAAGGAGTCCATGCTCATTCTACTAGGGCCATTGCCACGTCTGCGGCCTTTCAAGCTAGGGTTCCACTGGATGACATTTGTTCCGCAGCCACTTGGGCTTCATCTCACACCTTTATCAGCCATTATAAAATAAATGTTGTTTCCCGAGGTAGAGGATCCTTTGGCTCTGCGGTGCTCCGGAATATCCTTCCATGAAGGCCACCCAAGATTTAGGTAGCTGGGGACTCTGTCCCACAGGTTGCTGACAAATGAAGTTCCTACTTCAGATTAAGAAGTTATGTACTCACCATAACGTTCCATCTGAGTAGGTATCTTCATTTGTCTGCAACCATCCCCCCCTCCTTCCCCCTGACCGATATGATCGTTCTTGTGTTATTCACACTATTTATCTGCTGTGCTATGGGGCAAACTTGATCTGAGGTCAGTTAGGGCAGGCAGGGGATTATGGGTAAGGGGGAGGAGCTAGGAGCTCGGATCTATGCTACGATAGAAGTTGCCGGCTCGGATCCGTGATCGGATCCGTATCCCACAGGTTGCAGACAAATGAAGATACCTACTCAGATGGAACTTTATGGTGAGTACATAACTTCTTATTTACACAATACTAGCATGCATCCAAATTTTACTAAACGTAATGTCGTTAAAGGTCAGATATTTAGAATAATGCAATTGTATAATGATGATGCTGATCTTACTACAGCATTAGAGAAACTTAAATCTGACTTTTTGGAGAAAGGCTATGAGAGCAATATGATTGACCAGTACATCAATAAAGCCTGGTTAGCCAGGGGGAATCGTTGTAAACCATACTTTACAGAGAGAGTGGATGCTGAATTGTTGGTTAGTACTTGTACTGCATCTCATAATGTAACTGACAACAAATGTAGAATGCCGCTAACTTTTGCCAGCAACATCAGTTTGGTCTGTGATGTCATAAAGAGTAACTGGGGCATTCTTTCAATGGCAGATGGTCTGAAGGAAGTGATTGGTAATAGCCCTCAATTTACATTTCAGAATAATAAGAATTTGAAGAGTTATTTATGTTATAGAGGTGATGTATTATATAAACACATATATATCTGACAGAAAAGGGACTTACCCATGTAGAAGTTGGGCAGCCTGCACACACATTCATTTAGGAAACACATTTATACACCTCAGCCTAGGCTTTAGATTAAATTGCAGTCATTATGCAGATTGTAAGACATCAGATGTTGTCTATTTTGCTTACTGTACAGTATGCTTTTCTTTTTATGTCAGTTAAACAAAGAGACGACTTAAGGATAGAATATTAGAGCATTATCATGATATCAAGAATGCTAAAGAATCTAGTAGCCTTGCTATGCACAACAAAAAAGAAGGGCAGGACCATGTGTTTAAATTTCTGGTTTTAGAAATTTTATTTGAGAAGAATAGAGGAGGGGATTTGGTGAATGCAACTGAGGCAGCTGAACAAAAATAGATCATGTTACACAATGCTGATAGATCCCCTGGTTTGAACAATAAAGTATCATAGAAACCATTTTTAAATTAAAAAACACTTAAATATGAATGGTAATCAGCTACCCCTCCCTTATGATTCTTATAGGTTCATAGGTTGGTACTGGGCTATCTGCCCGAAGGCATATATTAGCCCAGACATGTTGTGCAGTATTCACCGCCCTTTTAGTAGTTCCCTAGACCCTTGTACTAGCAGCTAGTACCCTTGGTCCCTATCTAGTAGTGCTGTTGGTGTGATCCCCGGTGTGAACTTTCTGTTATCCATCCACTCATCAAGGTTCCTCTTGAAGAGTGACAGTGAGGGGCTCTGTCTTATGTAGATCGGGACGCTGTTCCATAGTAAGGGAAGTCTCTGCGAGGGGAATCTATCCCTTCAGCATGTTCTATTCATTGTTGTGTTGAGGTTTATATCCCTAGAGTGTGTAGCTCAAGTAGATTTGGTCTTGCTAAGATGGAGCATGTTCAACAATTCTGGGTTGGACATGGCTCTGTAAGTTAGACAGAGATCGCCTCTGAGAAAGCGGTATGCAACAGAGAACAGTCTTAGATTTTTCAATCGTGCTGCATAGGGCAACTGTTTGAGGCCAGTAATCCTCTTGGTTAGGTACCTTTGTGGTCTCTCCAGCTGCTGGAGATGTCTAGTCAGGTACATTCCAATTGGTGCATTGTAGTCAATAATGGGTCTGATGAGGGAAGAGTAGAGGGGCACCATTACATCCTTAGATCTTGATGAGAACCCTTTCGTGATCAGATGGGTCACACAGAAGGATTTTCTAACCACTTTGGCAACATGGTTATCAAAGGAAAGCTGACTATCTACTTGGGTCCCTAGATCCCTTATTTCTTCTTCAGATTTCAGGGGATTACCTCCTATGTTGTAGTTTGCGGGTACTCTGTTTTTTCCAAAGGGGATTACTATGCATTTTATTGCATTTAGCTTGAGACCATGGCTTTGACACCATGCATCAGTCTCATTTAGGCCCTTCTGGAGGATCTCCATGATGGCCGGAGACTCTATTATAGCACCCAGTTTGCAGTCGTCCACAAACTTAGTCAGCCACAGCCCTTCCGTGCTTGCCTGTCCTTCTGAGAAGTATATGCCAAACAGGAGGGGGCCCAGGACAGAGCCCTGAGGCACACCACTCATTGCTGGTCTGGATTTGGACATAGATCCCGCTACTCTTACTTTATGGGATCTATCTGAGAGCCAGTTTGCGATCCATCTTGTGAATTAAGGGTTTATGCCCAGGCTGGTGAGCTTATCAATAATACCTGAATGGAGAATGGTGTTAAATGCTTTAGCAAGGTCAAGGTAAGCTGTGTGTACCTCCTTTCCCTTATCTATAGCCTGAGTAACTGTCTCAAAGAAATCCACCAGGTTCAGGAGGCATGATCTGCCCTTGATGAAGCCGAACTGTGTGGGGTCCAGCGACTGTAGGTTCCCAATCTCTCCATTTATGAGTTCCATAATGATTCGCTCCATAGCTTTACAGATCAGACTAGTCAGGCTTATTGGTCGGTAGTTCCCAGGGTCATTTGTGGCCCCACCCTTGTGTAGCAGGACCACCACTGCAGTGCGCCATTCTATGGGCACATATCCTGTGGAGAGGCTGAGACTGAACAGGGTATTAAGATGCGGGGTTAATGCCTTTTGGAGCTCGCGTATGACACAGCCTGGGACACCATCTTATTTGAGTTCAGATTCTATCAGATTTTAAATCTATTGTATAGTATTACATATAGGTATATACACACATATACACACACACACACACACACATATATATATATATATATATATATATATATATATATATATATATATATATATATCACATATATATAATATCTCTATAGCAGATGTATGTTTTGTTATTATAGCTGATATTTAGTTAGATTTTGGCTATAATAATATATATATTTTTATTATTAACTATTATTGTTGTTATTGTTTTGTGTTGCATTTGTGTATCAGAGTTTTATATGTTATGTAAGTGTTTTTATTATAAGCCTATATAATATGACTTTAAAAGTTAATTGCTTTTAATTGTTTTAAGTATTTAAGGATCATTGCTATTTGTTATGATCATGGTCTGAGGAAGGGTTGATTCCCTGAAAGCGCTTACCACTTGTTGTCCTGCTGTCTATGAATAAAGTTGTTGCCGTGGTACACCTGGTTATTTTGCTTTTTACTCATTTTATTCATTTTCTAATAAGCATAACTCTGGGAAAGAGTATATAGTCTGTATATAGGCGCACCTACTTTTTCAGCTTCTCTGCAAAAAAAGCTCTTGCCTCCTCATTCCTGCTTCCTACTCTCCTATATGGAGCCCCCATCCTGACCAATATTCAGTTCTCCCTGAAAACTAAACTCAGTTCATGCTACAACAAAGTTGCCAAATTTGCTACAAATGCTAAATTCTCCTCTCATCATTGTTCCACACTACAATAACTTAATTGGCTTGAATTCCCCCATTACCTCACATACCTACAACTAACTACTGCCCATAAACTTATTTACTTCCCAGCAACCTGCCCAGCCTTCACTGACATCTTGACCATCTACCATCCTAATTGACACCTAAGGTCAGAAAACAAAATGCTATTAGACACTGATAAACCTAAGCTCTCATCCGGTCAAATGTTGTATTCTTTTACTGTCTCCAAGCTTTGGAATAATCTCCCTCCTTCAATCAGAACTATCAGTAGCTCCACTGCTTTTAAAAAAAATCCATTAAACTTCACCTCTCATCACATTGGATATGCACCTGCACCCCTAATTACAATCCCATTATCTGACCCCCTCCCTAAATCCTACTCATCCTATCTCTACACCTAGGCTTTTTTCCCTTCCCAATATCACATCAACTCCTTCTGCTGACACTTTGCCAGTGCCTTCCCTACTCTAAGCCTTGTGCCGTCTTCTTTTTCCCTTTAATACAATCTTCTCTCTCAGCTAACAATCTTACCTACCATCTAAAACTTCTATTTCTATGCTTCTACCATTATTTTAACAATTTTTTACTGATATTACCAAGTTATATAATGTTGTTACCATATTATTGTATGTAGATCTTAACATATTATTGGATGTTGTTATTTACTTATCTAATGTACTGCCTCTACCTGAAATACTCTGTATTATGTGTTCATTTTTATGTAATTACATGTGGAGCTTTTCTCCCCGGGCCTCCACTGAAAATGGGCTCATTTCTGGCTCAGTGGACTTTCCCCGTAAACAAATGCAATACATAAATAATAATAAATAAGACAAAAAGGCAAATTCTTGCAGGCTCATAGCACAGACAGACAGGATATCTGCTTATGCCAAAAGTGATGTAAATTCTAGAATGAAATGAATCTAGTGGCAGTCATTTGAGAGGGGGTGAAAAAATGAGTCAGCTAGTGGCCTGCTCAATATTTTCTTAGAAAAATTAGGATTTGGAAGGTCTCAAACACACCGACAAAACACTAGGTGCTTTGAACAGATAGTGACGCAGAACCCTCTGAATACAAACCTCAGCTTGCATATTGGCATTTTGTAGGAATGAGCACATAAACATGCTTACTATACATTAGCACCACTTTATGCACAGCAGGGAAAGGTTTAAGGAGGAAAATGACCCTCTTCATCAGAATGACAGGTAAAATAGGACCTCACTCTAGACAGAGCTAGGCCTATATAAGTTTCAGTAACACAGGACAAGAGGGTCTCAGAAAAGCATATATGAAGATGATGATGACTGATAGAAAGGCCAGAAACTATGGTGCAAAAAAGGGGTCTTTGGTATGCAGACCTTTCAAAGTATTAAAAAAGGAAAATTTAGGTAGAAAACATATGTAGATTTCTACCAGAAAGGCTGTAGCAAAATGCAGAAGAGCATGCAAAAAGACATTTTCAAGTCTCAAGGAATAGGGTGGCTTTACTAACATGGCAATTATCATGTTACTAACATGACAATTAGCATATTGCTTTAGTCCTTGCCACACTAAATCTTTTAATTTTTTTTCTGCTAAAACTGTCTTAGTTTTACAGAACGTATGTTTTATAATTCATGGGAAAACACAGGTGAGCTATAACAATTTTGTTTCAGATGTTATAGTGGATGCTGTGATAAATGATGTAGTATACACTCTGCAACCATTTTTTTTTGGTATTTTATCCTTTTTGCCTGAAAGTGTAGCCCATCCCATTGCCCCATTTAAGCTGCTCTTTTCCCCAACACAAATGGTCAGAGATTTACCTGGGGGGGGGGTGAGAGTCAAGCAATGGTGAGTGGTCATTCTGAGGGGGTTCTGCATATGTTTAAACTACATTACAGGGTATAACATGCAGTGGGTGCAGTATGGGCATGTCACTCAGTTAACAAGGCATCCTACCTCCACCCACCACCAAATGTATAGTTGGACATGTGCCTCTAAGACACTCACACCCTATCTTTTCCCCAGAATGGGTGAATAACATGGCTACTCCTTTCCTTTTATGTACTCTTCATCATATCGTTGATACCCGACACTGGGTTAGCTGGGTCATACAAAGGGCTGTATCCTGTGATGTCATAGGGCAGTCTCCTTCCTCTAGTAACTTGTTCTTAAAGTAGTGACTGCTACTGGATTGCCTTTTGGCCATAAGTGTAGAGGACAGCATGCCCAACTTTAGTGTGTGGCTGTTTGTACTTAAAAACAAATATGACCAAATATTGTATCACAGTAACCCTGAGAACATTTGGTAGAGCAGCTATTATCATATGCAATATGGGAGTCATCTTTTGATTACAGATATGAAAGACTTGTATCAAAATTCTGAAAATGCTTTGAAGAATTAAAGATAAGCAACTATTGCCTTAGATTAGGAGTTTAGGCATATTTTATTGCTTTCTTCAGTCAGCAATTCCCTTTAGTAACATTTCCCATTAAATGATCAATAACATTAACATTACCTGCTTATCCTCTGTTATGGTAAAGGAAAGCTCCATTGATCCACCTTTATCATCTCCTTCAATAGGTACTGTCTCACCTTATCCAGAATTTTACATGCTCAGCATTCACACTGCAATCATGTAATCATTCCCAAGACCCAGAAACATCTTCACTCTTCAAATGCTATTTAAAAAAAATGTAGAAATCAAGTTTGATTCTGGCACGTGAAAGACAACTCATTATCACCTTGTCTTTGTCTGACCTGGTGAGTGGAAATCTATGCATCTCACTATGGAGTCACCAATCCCTAAAATAAATTTTTATTTCTGGAATCATTTGTTGTATTGGAATCGAGACCCTTTGCCTCATACAGACTCTGTGTTAAATGTGATGAGATATTATGTGATATTTGATTTTTGATTTTTCCTGGGACCTAATTCTTATGGGTCTAGGAGACTTCGTAAGGATTTATTTACAATGTAAGCTTATGACATTATATTATGTGGTAAGAATGGGTGTATAGCATGTACATTGTTAGTACAATGCTCAAAGTCTGTGTCTTTTTGTGGGAATGAGGACTCCAAATGTATGAAATATTTGTACTTGTCACAAACAGTTACTTGTGTTTAGTAAGAGTTTATTATCTGTGAGCACAAGACAATTGCTATACTGCTTTCTAAACCTAATGCTATGAGGCTGTCAACAGAGGGGAGACAAGTAGGCTGACCTTCCATCTTGTCCAGTGTGAAGTAACAGATTATTTGATTTACAGAGAGTTGCAGAGCTTAAGCAGAGATTTACTGTCTATTGAGATAGCTATTGGTTAAGGGTTAGGTTGTGTAGTTGCATATTTATGTCTGTTTAAGTAAATACCTAATTTGGTTTTAAATGCAGCTGTGATGAACACCGCTCAAGAACCTTAATTAACCCTGGTGTGATATACCTACAAAACAACCAGAAATTTAACCAATTTCAATCAAGAACTATTTAATAACATCATAAAAACTGTAAACTGGTCCTCATTAAAAGCATTACCGATAGATGATGCCATCAGCCATGTCAGTAAACTCTTTTTGGACACCCTCAACAGCTTAACCCCTCTCTGAACTAAAAGGACAAAAACATATCATGCACCATGGCTGACTAAAGCAACAAAACAAATACTTCAAACCAGAGACCAAGCCTGTAAAAACAGGCATAAGAACAAAAATAACACCAATCCACTTGTATATAAGCAGCTATGTAATAAAGCAAAAAAGCTAGTCATCACTGACAAGAAAAATTATTTCTATCAACAAATATCCAGCCAGTTCAATAATCCAAATAATTATGAAAAACTATCTCATCACTCCTTATACCTGGTCTGCACAAAACATTTCACCAGCTCCAGATAAAGATCCATCTTTAATAGCTATATGTTCAATTCTAACTTCATTGATAACATACTTAAACTTATAAATAATTCTACACCTAATACAAATTCCAGCCATATAGAAAATCTTATTACTCCATTTCCAGAATCAACTAATAATTACACCACCACCACTTTGACCTCCCCTTACCAGGATACTTCTACATCTAACACTACCTCTCCTATTCTCTCACTACAGCCCATTCCAACTTCACTAATACTTCTTCTAAAACTAAAACCTTGCTCCCTCTCAGCTGATAACCTTGTAGCAGAATATCTAAATTTGCTGCAGAATCAATAGCTTACCCTGTCAGTATCCTAGCTTACCCTGTCAGTATCCTAATAAATTAATCCATCCTAGAGTCTGAAGTTCCTAACCTTTAGAAGAAATATATCATAATCTCCTTACACAAGGGTGGAAAAACCAATGACTTAACAAATTATCAACCTATCTGTATCCTCTCCCCTTTATCCAAATTGCTGGAAAAATGTATACACATGCAACTGCGGAAGAATCATTCTCATAATCTCCTTGCACCCACTCAACATGGTTTTCGACCTGGGCATAGAGCAACAACTGCATTATTATCCTTCACAGACAATGTGAGCAAAGCCATTGATTTGGCCAATTAACTTCAGTAATTTTATTAGATCTATCAAATGCCTTCAACGCAGTATTGCATTATAAACACATACAACAACTATCTATATTAGGATGCTCCCAATATACCTCAAATGGTTTGCTAATTACCTAACCAACAGACAACAATGTGTTAGGTGGCAAACTAGTCTGTCACCATAGCAGGTTAATAAAACATGTGTCCTACAATGATCCATTATTGGATCCTTACTGTTCAATATTTTCATTAATAACCTTCACACCACTTCCCTTCAGAGCACACTCATTCAATACGCTGATGATTCCACCACTGTCTCCTTCAACAATCTTCAACATCTCTTAAAAACACAAAATACCTTCACCTCTATTGAAACTTGGCTAAATGAACCATAATTGCTACTAAATCCCAATAAACATAAACTTTTCTTGTTCTCACCAAAACTACTATTACATGATTTCAAAATATACTCGCAAAGCAATACAGAAATTGAAATTGTAACTCAGGCAAAGCTACTGGGTATCACCATGGATGATAAACTCACTTTTGAACAATATATACTTAACACCATTAGAAAATACATTTCACACTAAGAAAACTATATAAACACAAACATTTTATGGATAAGCCTAACAGAAAAACAGTTGTTAATACATTCGTGCTCCCTTCCCTCCTATATGGTCCCCTATTTTTACCAACCTTCATACATCCCTAAAGAATAAGCTTCAATCTTGCTGTCATAAAATAGCTAAATTTGCTACTGGTACCTCATACCACTCACACCACTGTTACAGTCTTAATGAATTAAACTGGCTAGAATTCCCCCATCACCTTCATTTTGTACAAATATCTCTTGCACACAAATAATTTACCAACCAGATTTCTGCTACACCTTAAAATCTATCCTACAGTCCTACACTCCATCTAGATCTCTCTGTTCCACAAACAGCCAGCTTCTAACTGTATACCAACACAACAAAAGAGCCAGGCACAGCTTCTACTCCTATAGCATTGCAAAACTACAGAATATCATACCTTCAAATGTAAGTGCCTTAGCTACCTATAAGACTTTCAACCTTGCACTAAAAATCACCTTCTCGGCATTCACATCTGCCTTTGCTCCTTAACTAAACACAACTACACTTAATTCCCCATCTCTCAACTATCTTTCTTCAACCTTTTTCCTCCCTCTCTCCTGTGTCTCCCTCCCTCTCTCTCCTTTTTCTTCATCTTTCCCCTCTTGTCAGCTCTCTGTCCCTATTTTATCTCCCAGCTTCTGCTCTTCTCCCTCCTTTCCTCCTTCTATCCCTCTCCCTACCTTTTCTTTAGGGCCTTTCTTCGATAGAACTGATATAGTAATTATATTTTGCTTCTGTACTGTACTCACACACCTTACAGATTATCTATCATGCTAACCTCTTTTTCATAACCCATACGTTATTCTTATATATACCACTCTCCTTAACTAACATGTTCCTATTTCTCTTGTATTCTATCTCCCTCTGTCCTACCACAATATTTCGTATACATTCTGTTCCTGTTATCGAACTTATTTAAATCCAGAATAACTACTGCATACCATATCTATGTAGGATTATTGGCTGTTCTTCTACTAGTGGATATTGCCAACCTAAAATCTTGGACTAAACTAGTGATGATTTTCTGAAAAATGTTATCAATCTATACTATTTAAACTGTCTAAGGTCTGCAAATTGTATGTATGTTTGTAAATTGTATACACAATTGTATTTGTTGGAGCTTTTCTCCCAGGACCTCTGCTGAAAATGGGTTCCTGACCCAGTCGTACTTTCCTGATCACCAAATGTCAATAAATAAATATTTAGGGTCTGCTGCACGCTAAGTTATGACAGGAAGCTTCCATGCTTTATTTTTAGGAGAAGCACCATTAGGTGACAGACTAATTAAGTGGATATGTGCTCTGGGAAATACTGCACTGGGGATCTATGGTGAGTTATTAACACTAGACATCAAATTATACAGTGTATAAAAAAGCATTTAGGGACCAAAATATATGAACTATAGAGAAATAAGGTAGTCTTTCTTAACAGAATATTAGTTACCAAATTGAAGGACAAAACAATATTAACAATATCTGGTAATTCCCTGTGCATGTGTAATGAGGTATATGAAAGATTTTTTTTTTTGCTTAGTGAAGCATTATGGGTAATGCTCCAGTATGTTGTGGGAATTAATTAGTTTAACATGCCTGTGATTTGGGCAGAAATGTAGTTACTACTATGGATGTAAAAAAAAAATGATGCAGGTATAACATTCTCTGTGCCTTACACCACGTGCTCTTGTATTATTTTACATGGGATCGTACCTCACAGTGTATTAGGGCAAGAAATATGGACAAAACCTACTGTAATGGATGGGTAAAGTCCCAAAAATAGGGATAGAATTTAAACATGGCTCTTATAAACTTATAAAGGTGCTAGAATAACAGGACTAGCATTAGTGTGCTTTTTTCTGAAGGCTATGAAGTCTGAAATTTAAATGTACTGTATGCCATATCTAGTGAGTTCACATTCAGTGATTTACCAGAAAACCACAAAGACTATGACGAACAGACCAAAAATATGAGACAAAAATCTGGACATTCTTGAAAAATCTGGACAGTTCAAAGGTATGTGTATGATCTAAAGCTGTCACTGTAAAAAGCCACAGCCTACCAGTGGCGATTTATTTAGACTATGAAACAAATAAGTATGTGCTGTTCATGAAAGATAAACTATGAAAAAATGTAGCACAAATACCCAGGCTCAGCTTAAACTATTACTATTCACATTTACAGATGTGGGTACATATTATAATTATCCTAACATCTTACAGCTTCCAAAGTAATGTTTTATTTTACAGTCTGCTTTTGACTGAAGAGAACAATTTTGAGGATAAACTACTTCCTAATTGAAAAGGATAAATGCTGCATTATAACATGTTTTGCACCACCTTTGATCAGATCTAACAGTAGGCCTGATACTGCACAAACAGTGAAAACATTTAATACTTAAGAGAGTATACATATCACAACTGCAGTGAAGCTTCAAAAGATAGCTATGGCAGTGCTCACTGCCATTATATGTCGCTATGACTGCAGAAGACAGGATGAATGGCCATTGCTTCTTGGCCTTTTCGCTAAGATCAAGTGTGGGATGAATAGTCACATTTTCTTAAACTATAGGGGGTCTGACATCCACCAACTTAAAATCTATGCAGGTGTAGCATAGTGACACTGTGATGCATATAAAACAAAAAGATAAAGCCAACAATCCAAAGTTGTCAATTAAAAAAAACATAGACATGCGCGCACACGCACACACACACACACGCACACACTCACACTAATGCACGAGTGTTATTGCATATGCTAACTCCAAAGTCACTTAACTTCAGAAGTGAGAAGAGAATACCTTCTTCCCCAAAATGTTCAGTAACATTGAACTCAATACAGTGCATGAAATTAAAATCAAGTTTTATAGTTCCACCAGTACTATGTATAGTGAGATGTCATAGAGCAATCATCATGCTTCATCTAATGGACACATTATTCCCAGATATAAATGTAAGAATTGAAAGGACTGTAGAATACTGGAAATAAACTTGAAATAACTGTAATGAGGCTGGAGTGAATGTCTTTATCTGTTAATTACCCATATCTGTGATGAACGGTGCCAGTCTCTCCTTTACGTGCCAAATCTTCTCGTGCCTTTCAGAACACAAGTCTGCATACACTGTAGTTCAGTTAAGAATATTTTATGTATAGTGAAGGAAGATGTCAGCAATATCTGAATCAAATCTTACTGTCTCCAATAACAGTGCTGATAAACTGAAACAGACTGAATTATAATGTCCGCAGCTTCTGCACACATTATACTCAGAATTATTCCTTTCCTCCTGAAGAATATAATTAATGTTTTGGAATGCTGGATATTTGACCTGACTTCTGCACTCACTCTTGAGTGTCTGTACCAAATGTCTGAGGACTGCACTGCAATGACGTTCTGCTTATCAGTCCAAACTAACTAACTTACTTCTGTGTCTGAAGAATCTTTCATACCAAAACCCTGTAAATTTCCTACAAGTTCTACACGCCTCTTTATCCTTGGTTCCCAAGCCTGTTTGTATTTAATGTATTGCACATTCTGTTAGCACGTTTTATTCTTATTAGTATTCTTGACTTGAAGGTCATTTGTACTGAAACATTCCTTAATATATGCCTTGTTTAATATGGCTGCATTTCTAGGCCTGTGCAGAGATAATACTGTAACAAAATACATTTAAGTGAAACCCAGTTTTACAATAAACACAAAATTAGGCCAACAAGGATGAAATTAAATTAAGTATTATAGCAGCTTGTATGTTCAGGCCAATTAATCATATGTCTTTAAATTAAAACTATAGAAGCTACCATAGATTCACTACAAGAACTTTAACATATTTTTATAAGAAAAATATAGAAAGAAAAAAAAAACAGTTTCTTCAAAACCCATTCTCAGTGACCACATTAGACCTTGGCCTTTTATTGCTTCATTAACTAAATCTTATGAAGTAATTAATACATTGAAAAAACAGTCAAGAAAATATCTTGAGTAGTTTCTGAAAATTAATTTAGCTACTTCTTGTTCTTCAATCCACTGCAATAATCTCAGAATATGGAATGGAAATTGATACACTGCTTAGTACAAACACTGAGCATTCATGAGTTAGGTTACCTAAAATAAATCCCATGATATAGCAATGCCTACCTTAAAGTAAGGCTGTAATACAAATGCCACAGAAGTTATTATGATTACAATATTATTGATAAATATAAAAGTCTGTATGATCACCAGTTTCCCCTGCCCTAGAGATCCCCAGCCTATTGCTTTTCCATCACATGAACTGCAGCTCATACAATGAAAGAGTCCACAACAGTAATTAAATGTCTTAGGGAAACATTTGAAGATCTGAACTGTTTCTTGTTCCTGTTTTGGCAACACTTGTTATTCATGATTAGGGGTGCTGATTTGAGGTTATTCAGAAGTAAAATGTAATTTTCATGAGCTGGAATTCTGGGAAATTATCCAGTCATTGTTGTGATTCTACCATTTTAAATAGGTTATAATGGTTTCTAAATATATAATATTCATTAAAGTTAACTGACAGTTTCAGAAGTGGAAGCATAAGAGAATGAGTTATGGTGACTGAAAAGCATGACCTAAACTGCCACATTTCACGAAAGCCTATGTTTTTTTCTATACTCGCACAGTCCAAGTTTCCCAGTTTTCTACGGTCTTCCTAGGAAAATTGAAAATCTGTGTCTTCGACCATTACAAACACATATAAGTGTCAAAAGATACTTCGGAAGTGGACTATATGCCAAATAAGAGTCTGTGTGTATTTAGCTAATGGTTGTGTTTTTGTGTATATTGAGAGAGACTGGTCACAAGGGTTATATTAGTCTACTATAAATGAAAGTTTTATGTATTATTAGAGGCTTGAAATGTGGCAACAGTGTTTGGATGGCATTTCAGTTTCACACATATAGGCATGAGGGGTGGTGCTGCACTGGATGGGATCTGAGACACTATGTTCCAGTTTAGCAGTTAAAGTCTTGTTAAATATAGGTTACCCCATACAAATGGTATTCATTTTATGACGCAGTGTAAAGCAATTTATACACAGATACCATAAATATATTATTCTTATCACCCATATTATTATCCAGAGATATATCTACCATTTTCATATATGGAATATACTTTTTGCTTCTTTGCTTACCATACAAAAGGGGCTACCAGTGGCTGGGATGAACAATGAATGGAGAAAAGTAATCGTACAAGTGTTCATAAAGGTGTTTGCATCCTGCACTGTGTCCTGCTTCTGCCCTACGCATGGGGGGGTGAAGCACATCCACATCCCAGCAGCCTGAGAGTCTGGTCTCCCCAACCAAGATCATGGCTGCAGAACTTCTCAGCTATCACACTCCATGAAGACTGCATCATGTATGATTCAGAGATAAAGGACTTTATTTTCTACTAGCCATATCCCCTCCATGAGAAGTTGATGTTTTGCTGACTTCATGGCAGAGGGCTACAAACTCTGCACTGAATGTGTACACTTCCTTATATACACAGTGGAGGCTATCATTACTGGCATGGTAGAGTCGAGCATATGTCTCTGATCAGTGCTGCATATTGTGTGTTAGCTCACAGCTAGCTACTGGAAATGCAGTGATTGGGAAGCTTCCCCCCCCCAGTATGTGCTACCTATACAGTACCAATTTGCAGTATGCAAGGTATCACATGGCAGCCCTGGACAGGAAAACTGACAAATACACACACACACACACACATGCGCACAGGGTGTAGCTATACAATGTGTGTACATGATGAACAATACAATATTACATGTAGGTGTGTACGTACGTATTTGTATATGTATATGTATATGTGCATGTATATGTATGTGTGTATCTGTCTATTTATCTATCTCTGTCATATGTCTGTCTCTGTTTATCTATCGACCCATCTATCTCTCCATCTATCTTTGTTCTATTTGTGCATATATTATTCATTTATCTGTCTATCTATATGTCTATCTGTCTACCTTTCTATCTACCTCTATATCTATAACTCTATCTGTGCATCTATCTACCTATCTAGATCCCCAGAAATACTGGCAATGTGCTAAAGGTTTGAACTTTGAACGTGTAAAAACATTGAGTAGCACTCTCTCTCTCTCTCTCTATATATATATATATATATAGTCATTGTTGAAAAAAGCTATAAATGATAAATAAACATATTTACTCATGCTTCCAAAACCACCAAGCGTGAGGTCCAAAAAAAGTTATTTGGTTTTGACTTAAATACATAAACAGTTATTTTTGTTGCTCAACTAAGGAAATGGAACAACAATCTATTAGAAACTTCCATCACCCTCTGAGACAGCCAGGAGCTTATTTACTGTATGTTATGGATTTTGATTTGCAAAAATTATTCATTAGACTGCCAAAAATATTAATAATGGGGGGATTTGCAGACATTAATCTAGAAGAGATGGCTGGAATGGACTGACAGGATATAGAGAAAAACTTTAATCATGTCCAAAATCCACATATGTTACTGTGGACCAAGCTCCACAGAGCATAGGGTACTGAGGAAACTGATCTGCATAAAACGATGAAGGTGATCTGCTACCGTGTGCATTGCACCCCGTATCTATCTAAAAATTTCACATTTCAGCAGATGTATAAGTACATATCAGCTACCTCCCAGCCTCGGCATAGAACCCTCCCTGATGCTAAGAGCATAACTGTTAAAGAAGGCAGCCCATCACTATGAGCGCAATGCTATATACATGACAATAAATACAGGTTTGGCAGGCAAGACAGGTGCTGAAATACAGTTGTGTGTTACACAGTTAGCATGTACTGCTGTCTAATGCAAGCCTGTGTGAATGCAAACCTAAGTCACTGTTCAAGCCTGCATCATAGTACATGGATCAGTATGGATGTACAGCTAGGACTGCGGTTTGTAAGCTGGAGTAATGATATGTACTGAGGTCTGTATATGTGATATCCACTGTGCTGCTGAGTGATTTTTCATCCCCATCTCAGAATACTATGATGGTAGTCCTAATATTGTGTGTGAGCTTCAGTGTCACCAGAAAATACAAGACTGCACCCAAAACCTCATATAGTAACCCCCTTACTACCACATACATGTTTCACTAATTGTTGCTTCTTACAAGATTTCTAAATGTATATATCAATTTCGCCTGTGCCCCCTGCAACAATAAAACACAATGATATGCAATGAGCAGCCCTAGCTCTAAGCATCTGTTATACATATACAGTTTTTGTCCTCTTCCTCCATGCATTCATACTGCATTTGGTTCCTACGATGATTAGAAAATCATTAATAGACTTCTGAGTACAAAAACAAGTGACAGGTTAAGGAATGAGTATCAGTAGTTCTATGGAGGTGTCACTGAATGTGCCTTGGTACACATTTCCCTGAGAGACATCTCAGTGTACCTTATTGTAGGTGCACATGACACTGCCATCTGGAAATGACAGAGCAGCAGCATCATTGCATTCAGCATGATCCTTACACCAGCACTTGAATAAGAGGAGGTAATGAGATACAAACATGGTCTGTGTGCAGTAATGTGCAATGAGTTTTCCAGAATCTGTAAGATTCCTGAATCATGCCTACATATGCTGCACACTGACCCATCTTTATGGTGACCCCTTCTCAATTGCTTTACAATAACGCAGTGTGCTGTAGGCAACTCATGTTTAGCACTTACACTATACACATGAGAGGGAGGAGCTTTCCTGTCTCGCTTTTATGCTGTAGGCCTTAATGATATGTCTATCTTGGTTCCTACACAGCAAATGCATACTTGGCCTGCTCCTTTCCTTAAACTTCACCATTGATTTGTTGTGCATCCTGTCAGCAGAGGTCAAGTCCATAAACTGCTTATTTCATGACACTCAGTGTGCTGTTAAGATGGATGAATGGCTTAGTGCAGTAACTTACTGTGTGCAGACCATGTACACATCACCACTTCCCAACAAGCATTTATTGATCATGCAGAAGTCACCTCTGTCTTGCCTTTGGTAAGTAAAGTGCAGGGAGTCTACAAATCCAGCTGTCTGTCTGTGTTAGCAATCCACTTACATCTTGTTCTTTGCATCCCAGTATATCATTCACTTAACTGTTTAAAAATCATACCTTGCTGTATTACATAGTAAGAATTAAAGACCACATATCACAACCATTTCATATAAGGTAGTAGCCTTGTTTCAGTTCCTATACCCTTTTTTTCAATGTATTTTAGTTGTCTCCACATTTACTGTGATGCCATCATTGCATTGCAGCTTTACCTGTCACACATTTTAAAAAATGCCAAATATACTGTAAGGGAGTGTGACTCAAGGGAAACACTGCCAGCCCAGCTATCTGGAATTTTGTAAATAATTCTATGTCATTTGTGAATATTGATATGATTCATACAGAAATGTGTGTTGAACCGGGTTTGTACAATATTGAGCTTCAATGATGTGTCCACAGTATACCCTACTGAAAAAGGACAGAAATGCATATAAACTATTGTAATTGTGTAACTGTTTATGTTTTAACAGTAGAAACTGGGACATAAAAGGTTAACTTGCAAAACTTCAAGAAAATAAGTTGAAATTGCTTCACAAGTTTGCTATAAAAGGTATCTATCAGTTTCAGTGTAGCAGACAATGTCTAGAGCTAGAAGATTTTGTATTGTCATGGAAGAGAAATTATTACTAGGTCTGAGATACAGAAGTGTTTTATTGCTTTATGACTTACTAGCAACTTCACAGCTCTGAGCAAACATCTGAAGGTTATGTATTTTTCAAACAGAGATGTTAAATGTTGGACATTGGGGGTTTAGTTTGAGAACTTACGACAGTTGACAAAAAGTTATGTCATCCAAGCTAACCCAGCAATATTTGATATTAATTTAAGAGACTGTGCATTTTGTATTTTGTCTGACTTGGAAACATACACTCATCATCACATTTGCACTTGCATTGCTGTAAGTTTTTTAGGGCATAGTAACTCTCTTTTAGATTCAGATAGTAATGTAGTAAAGTATATCTTAGATGTTTTCTTTCTTTATTTGAGACTAATGCTGTTTTAAATTCTTCCTGAGGTTTTGAACTGTGAAATTACTGTGTTGATTCACTGAGTATTGCCTTGTTCTTTTATTTATTATTAAATATATTTAAACCTATCTTTGTGGCTGATATTTGTGAGACAAATTTAAGCTCTGAGAGTACTTACATATGTATTTGGTGACACTGTACAGACCACTCCTAAACAGCCTTGCTCTTGGTCAGACTACCATTTGGATTAATACTAACATTACACAGTGGGATTGGACACCCTTTGTTAAGGGCCTAAAGTAGCTGATAACAGTGGTTCATGTCAGTGGAAGCTACCTTATAGTCTGGGCAGAAGGGGGCATAGCAAGTAAACCTGTGCCAGACTTTCCTAGGAGTGTGTGTGTGTGTTTTTGTTATATAAATCAAACCTCAAAGAGTGTGTGTGTGTCAGCTACTTGGGCAGGGACATGAAGCATTGGCTAGACAAAGAGGGTGATGGAGGATTTGGCTTGGCCACTCAGCTGAGCTCCCAACACTATAGCTGTGCCAGTGGGGAGTTTTATTGGGGATCTGGAGAAAGAGGGAGAAATCAGCTCCAGACTGACTGTGGTGTCTGTGTGTTCTTAAGGGAAATTTCGCTTTACTATGTGTGTACTTGTCATCCTACCAGTATGTACATTCCCTTCTGGTGCTAGTGGTGAGGATTGAGGCTCCTTGACTACTGGGCCAGTGCAGGGGCATCAGAGGGATCATATTTTCTGATCTTACATAATATATCATATATATATATATACACTGGTTTGGAGGGACAGGTTTATTTTGCAGAGGATACTGCTGCTGTGGAACAGACTCCCCATCCACATAAAACACAGTTCATTCTTGTCCATTTTCAAGTGCAACTTAGATCTACGGATGGAAAACAGAACATTTACCCCAGGACTGCCCCCTGTAATACTAATGGACAGATGCAGTATCCAAATGCGTTATCCCATGCATGGGTCCCCTCAAATTATCTATGGAATGATCCCAGTTATTCTCATTAGGGGTAATATATAATTATCGAGCATGGGAAGTGTAAGGCCAATCTATAACCAAACAGGATAGGTTATTTTGTGCACAAAAAGGGAAATTAGCTAGGCTTAAATGGACCAGAATGGCGGCTAGCCTAGTACTTACCTGTGAACCTATGCCTGCATCTTATGACTGCACATACACTGCAAAATGTAAGATGCCACTTAATGAACTGCTTGCCTGCTCAGCTTATTATTGTGTCCATGTATGTATTACAGTATACTGCCTATCTAATGGGTTCATTTACCTATTTTTGTTGCTTTCATTCCATTTTCAGCTGGGGTTAACTTCATTAAAGAAGACTAAGGTTATACTCACTGAGTGTGAGAGTTGTTGGTCTGGATACTATACCTAAACTTAGAAGGTATTCCCAACATGTCTGTTGTAAAGGGGCTTTCCCTATTACAATATTATTAAAACACCAACACAGGGATCTGATTGCAAATCTATCTTAAAATGATTAATGCTGTAATAATTTGGTTCTTTTATTTTAGTTCAAGTGACTGCAGTAATGCAATTAAGATAAAAGTACTCTAAATCTCATCATAGGTTGCATTCTTAAGATATTAAGTTATAGAATTAAAATCATTAGCATGGCAATTTGCCATTGCACTTGCATGCATTTTCTCTAGATAGTGTTAGTTTACTAATTAAGCTACATAAATGAATAAAAAAATTAATCAGCGTATGCATCTAAAACACCTACCTATCTAGGCAGTCTCAACAGCACACAAATTATCCAGTGTATTTGGTAATTGACCCATCTACCATGAATGTTTCAAAATGAATTGTTCTAATAAGCCATTTTATTTCTAAACTGCAACCTAAAATAATGAAAATAAATTTACTAACATAGTGCAATATCGAGGATTAGATGGGAAGTATTAAGACATAATACCTGAGTGATCAAATAATCAGCAAATATGCACAGTATGGTGACATTTTTTATGTAGTTGGCCACAAAAAGTATGGTTATTAACACACTACAATTTTTAACATAAGTAACCTGCACCATAATTATAGCAGGTAGTTGACTGTAGTCAACATGTAGCTTTCTACTACCAGCTGGTCTAATGGTTCCTTAATTTAGGGTGCTGTTTGTCTTCTTGTAACTCGAGACTACCAGCATTCTTCTCCTGAATCGTATGTGGCTAACACAAGTCCTGTAAACACTCCCCATGACTAGTGCTTAATTTCCCACTGCACACAATTAATTTGCTAGTTTCTGCAGCTACCTGACACGTTGCACTTTTTAGTAAATTTTTGACACAGTCAGTCCAATATTTTGCATTTTTCTTTCCTTTGTTCCAATGGCAATAATTTTAATGGTGCATTATGCTGAAGGATGAGTTAAAAATAGGTCAGACATACACATAGACCCTTTTTATTGCAGCTGGGGGTTTGTTTAATAGCTTATCTTTTCAATCTGTGCAGGTCACTGTACTCATTGAACTGTTTTGCATTGCATACCATGGGGATTTTAGCCATGTGGTTCTGGCATAATTTCTATTTCAGATCACTGCGTGGGGACACCATAGTGCTAGTGGAACTTGATGACTTCTGTTTGATGGTAAATAGCGCTGGCATACTGGATGTCCTTGTTCCCTAACAGGGATGGGTATCTGAGTGTATATTGTGATTATTAGTTTTAATTGCTAAATGTTTTCTGTACTACAACACTGGAAACATGTTACACGGGCATGTTCTACTATTTTTTAGGAGGTAACTTGGAAATACTTAAAACTAACACATTGCTTGCCCAAGTGCCCTATTTACTGAAAGCAGGCTTCTCTTTAGGCTCCATAATACAAGCCACAGATTTATTGTCTGAGCCACAAGTCAGTTGTAGTTCAGCCACAGAATATACACATTTTCCAAAAAGTTAAATGAAAAAAAAAAGATTAGGAGACCATATTAATTATGCATACTGCCGTAGAGTTTAACATAGCACCATTACAATATTGTTTGCGCTGACTGAAACCACTGCTAAGGTACATTTTTGTGGCTGCACTGACATATTAATTAATTTAAACCATAACAATTCAACTCACACCACTTTACTACTGTTGCAGGTGTAAAATAAACTGCTTTACACAATGTTCTATCTGATTTCTGACTTAAATCATTCTGCCATGTTTTGATTTTCATTCCCTTTTTATATGATACTAAAACCCATCAAATGACATGCTATTTTGTCATTACCTGTTTTTTCTAGCCAAGGCCTGACACGCACATTGGCCTGATCTCAACTTATTTTACCTAGCTACCAGGAAGTGTATTGTCGGCCCCACTATACCATTCCTACATTGGTGAAGGGCCAGAGGACCAAACTTAGGAAGATCTTCAGTATAGTAGAAACATCTAGAAGCAATGCATCTGCATTAGACTGTAATAAGATGAGGATCCAAGTTAACAGACACAGGCAAGAAACCTCTCTGTAGCTTTGTGTTTGTTTGCTGTCATATTTAAAACTGCACTGATTGTCTCTTGGAAGGGAATCAGGGTCATGGGCAACTCAGTATAGATTTAAATCTGCATCTCTAGTCTATCTCACCCACCCCAACCACCAAGAGATGGATTAAGTATAAAATACTATATAGCAGCCAGTCATAAACCTGCAATAGTAAACTTTAAAAAAGGCTGCACAATATAACATTTAAAGGGTATGCATTTATAAGCTGCCCAGACACTGTAGCATGCATCATTTTTATCTCAAAACCAGGAGAGTTTATCTTGATCACATATCAGTTGTTAGAAAACACATAGCATTTAATAGGTTTTACATTATTTTCATCACTGAGCACTATGTAACATGAAACTATGAACCCTTTAAACAACTTTCACATTCTTTGTTATAACTGTAATCAGAAATAACTGCTATTTTAATGCCCTACTAGCTAAGTATATGTCTATGTATAGCCATGAGAACTGTAAAGGATCACATTCCTACTACTGAAAAGAAATCACCATTGTTTCTTTAACAATATACACACAGCATATTTCTACCTGTTTCTAGAAATGTTCCTAGCCTCTGACCACAGTGATAGTAAAGTAAACACTGGTTCAAGTTCAATGTTTATAAACTTTAGGACCTGAAATACATGCTGCATATGAAGCCTAACATTGGAGTGCCTAGACAAATCTGGTATCAGACTGCTTCTTTCAATACTCATAACTTGTGCTGCCAAACAGCAAACTTATCTACATATACTATTAGTCTCTGAAACCTGAGTGAAACCCTGCCTTGACAAATAAGAGTTATATATTCAAGTCTATAGTATTAATAAAAGGTTACAGGACAATCTGAAGTAGGACAGATAGTCAGGAAACATGTCATCACACTAGACTATCAAAAGACCATCCCCCCCACACACAAACACACCACAAACTCTCATGATTGACTTACCAGAAATGACTCCACAGAGTGAATGAACCACATAATGGGCTAACATACACATATCTCCCAAAGCTCCATAATGCAAAAAAGAGCATAAGTAAGTATTGATGCAAAGATTTGCAGACCCTGCACCCCCCCTATAGAGGACACACCCTATCCTACTTATGTATGTTAGCTCCGAAGAAAGGGAAACCATTGGTAGCATGCAGTGGCGGCTGGTGACTTAAAATTAAATGGGGGCTGCAGAAGACAGCTGAATGGGTGGGGTTAAGGGGAAGGGCTGTGGCCAACCAGAAAGGGGTGGAGCTATGCTCAAAACCGCAACAACTGGAAATTTAATTAAATACGCTGCCCTGGGTACCAAACCATCATTGCGAAAGTCCAATCAAGGCAAAATGAAGTGTAGAAGAAAAAAATATTTCAATGCATTGGCAACATGACAACTTACTTAATATCTAGATGGAAGCACAAAGGTTGTGATGCATGAAAAAATAAATTACTTTTTAAATACATTACTGGAATGCCAGTCAGAATCAAGTATAAGAAAAAAAAAAACAAGCAACAGTCAACTCAAACCACTTCTCCTTGCACTGCAATTCTAATTATAATTTATATTCAGCTTTATAAAATTACCAAGTAACATGCTGAAAGTAGCAATTTCTGTGTGATACCCCCACTTGTAAAAATGTTTCTTATCCAAAAAAGACCTGCTGCCTGACAACAACTATCTACTTGTTTCATGGGAAATACATGATCAATGTAAAAAATGAACAGCAAACAAGAACCAAGCTCAAGATAAACTGCTTAAAGGATTACTACACAAGTTATGGACCACACATGATAGATTGGCATTCTGTTTAGTTTATGGGTAAAGCCTGCAAAGATGACTGCAAGTCTCTAACAAATGTAATGAGCTTCTGAAAATACTGTAATCCTGTCCTTTATTACAAATACTGTCATATGCATTTCAATACCTAAGGCTTATATGTTATCTAGTTATGTAAATATTCTCTGCATGGCAACAATGAAAAGGCTTTCAATGTTGGTAATTCTTTAACAATATGCTTATTAAAGCTTACTTGCATCATATAATCTCCGATAAGCTTACCTGATGGTCATTAAAGCATTGCTACTTAAACATAGAGCAACAGGGCACTGCGACAGCATGCATTTTCTGAATAATAAGAAGCATAAATAAACAGTATAAAAATATGACAGAAAACCAGAACATTCTGCAAAATCCAGGACAGATGAAAAACGGTCGTACTTGTGGTCTACCTTGGATGAGGGAATACTCTGCACACTTACACTGCATAACTGCTCCTTGCTTTGCTTGGACACATCCAGAGCCACTACAGTGGGGAGTGGGGTGCAACAAGTATGTCACAATTTGAAATGTCTCTGGCTGACGGTGATGGCTCTGACACTCATACCTCAAAGCAAGAAATCTGGACAAAGCCATACATAGAAGTGGGACACAGGCCCAAAAATAAGGACAATTTTTAAATGTTGCTGTTATAAACGTAGAAAGTAGTAGGTTTTGCATTTGTATGAATTTTCTGAAGGGTATGAAATCTGAAACTCAAATGTCTGCCATTATTTTCTAACTTCAATCTTTAATGATTTGCCACTAATTTGCCAGAAAACCGCAATTTTATGAAAAACAAACCAAAAATGTGATACAAAAATATAAAATTGCCACACAATACAGCTGGGAACCTATCAAGGAAAGGACACCTTTTTAATATTAGTACTGTTAACTTGAGCAGCTGACAAAATAAGAGCATCTACATGTATTTCTGAAATAAAAGTAATCTATAACCGATCATTACATCTATTTATAATTGTAAACCCTCCACGTTTTCTTCCAAAATTGCCATTTTGCAGAGGGATTATTAGGGGGAGAGCAACATTTTGAACCAAAATTGGGGACAGTTCAGAGGTTTGGATATTCCTAATTCTATAAAGCTATTTATTTGCATGTACCTCTCAACCTCTTAATGCAGGAAATCTGGACAAGGCCAAATATATTGGGGGAACATACAAACAGTACTAAAAATTGCTCTTGTATAAACTTAAGACAGTAACAGGTCTTGCTTTTGCATTCATTTTTCTGAAGGTTATGATGTCTGGAACTCAATGTCTGTCATTATTAAGTGACTTCCTTCCTAAATGATTTGCCAGAAAGCCACAAATTTTATGAGGAACAAACCAAAAATAAGAAAGAAAAATCTATTTATTCTGCAAAAATCTGGACAGTTGAGAGGTATAGTTCAGCTGGGGCCATCTTTGAGTTTGCTGCCCTTCCCCCCTCACAAAATCATGGTCAAATGGAGCCTCCCCCCTGCAGCCATTCCAATGTCCCATTCCTTGGTTATTTCACCCCATTTACCATAAACACTGTAATGTGCATTCTGCTTTACTTCTGCGATGATTTGGATTTCATTTGAAAGTTTTATTTTGCATTTTACAGCACAAACGTTAATAGATATATGATAAACAAAGCAATGCAGTCTCACAATGAAAATAGACTTAGCATTAAAACTTCTCTGCCCTTGAAACTCACATTCATTGAAACAGCATTGAAACCCACATTCAAAGAAAATACATTTTGCCAGTGGCAGATGAAGATTAACTTTGGGCTGTTTTCAAAATCATAGGCTTCTTGAACATGAAACATACACGTGCTCTTTGATGCACCTTCCTGATTGTATTAAATTATATTCCTTGTACAATACAGTACAGTTCTTAGAGGGCATTTTAAATGTATTGTTTTGAACATTTTTCCAGTAAACAATGAAACAAAATGCATGCACCATTAATGACAAAACTGTCCAATTCAGAACATTTTGATCATAAAAAAGTCTACTCAAACTTCTACAGTTCACCAGTATCAGTAAATATGCACACTCTGAAGAAGTAAAAGTCATCTAAATAATTCCACATTAAAGAAATCTGTAACTTTATATGTCATTGTTTCATCTACAAATAAAGTGCCTGTTGCCCTTGAGGAATAAATTGCCTATGTTGCATTAAAAAAATGATAAGCTAGTAATATCGCAATAGGGAATGGATGGCAAACTGATAATAGGTTCATAGTTACTAGGTATCTTCGCCAAAATGGACTGCAGCATCCACCCCCTTTACAACACAGTACAGTATCAGCAATGCATTTACCTACTGTGGGAGTAGAACCCACAGCCTTCTGCATCAAAAGGAAATACACTACCTGTTGTGCTATTAACAATGTAAGCGGACTCAGCATAAGCAGCACTAAACTTTTGTTCCCCTGCAGCTCTCAGCTCCTTGTAAAATCTACTCAACACTCTGCTATATCTCTGAACTTTGCAGCACAAGAAATCTGAAAAAAATCCAGCATTTATGGGGGGGGGGCAAAAGCCCAAAAACCAGGGACATATTTTAAATATTGCTTGTATAATGTTGGAAAGTTGCTAGAATAAAATGCTATGTTACCACCATACATTTCACTGCCAAGTCTTGAACCCAGGGGACCCAGTGCAAAACAGTCAGAGCAACATACCACTATGCCAAATCATCTGTTTTGTGAAAGAGAGGAAGACTGAAACTTAAATGGCTACCATTTAGTGAATTCAGTTCTCACCATAGCTGTCAACCTCTTAGCACAAAACACCTGAACAAAGCCAATAATGGGGGAATACAGCCCACAAACATTCAGTGAATTCAGTTCTCACCATAGCTCTCAACCTTAGCACAAAAAAAAACATGGACGAAGCCAATAATGGGGGAATACAGTCCCAAAAATAGGGACACATTTCAAATATCCATGTTATAAACTTAGAAAATTGCTAGAATAAAAGGTTTTGTTTTACCATGTACTTTCTGAAGAATATGAAGTCTGAAATTCAAATGCCTGTTATTTTTATTTAACATTTGTTAACCAGGAAAGTCTGACTTGGAACAAAAGCCAATTTTCAGCAGAGCAGGGAGAAACACTCCAGACACATGTTCTTTGCAAGATGGGAGGACATACAGACTCTACGCCAAAAGCACCCCAGCCAAGAATCAAACCAGAAAACCTGTAGCTGTCAGGCAACAATGCTACCAGTGCACCACAACACTACTGACTTTGCAAGAAAAAAAAAACACTGAAAAACAGAACAAATATGAGGCAAACATCTGCAAAGTTTTTGCAAATGGTGGCGGGTAGGGAATTCAGGCCCTTGCCACCTGCACCCAAGGTACAGGGTTCAAGCCTGAATATTCTCTACCCACCACCATGTGTTCTCTCTAGCCACCAGTATATAGCAACTGAGGCATTTTACACACACACACACACACACACACACACACACACACACACACACACACACACACACACACACACACACACACACACACACACACACACAGTTCCCCTTGACCTGCCTGAAGCATCCAGTCTTCTGTAGCAGCTAATCCAGTCATTCCTCCCTGAAAGAAAGCTCCTTTGTAGTCCCGACTGCAGCAGCTAATCCAAGCACAAGCTACATGTGATTTCCAAAGCTTCCCGTGCACGCTAATGGCTGGTTTGGCTCCGCAAGAATAGGCTGGAGGCTCCAGCCTGCCGATAATGCAGTCCAGTTTCCTTCTCATCTGTGCGGTCATCTCTGCACATACTTCTGGGCTGGCAGGGTGGAGATTCCTCTATCCGGACTGCCTAACCCAGCAGTCTGGAGGACCAAGCACACATGCGTGGAGTTCTGGGACTCACAATTTTTTTTTAAATTTTCTTGTACAGGTGGGGGGATTTTCTTTCTTTTGTACAGGTGGGGGGATTTTCTTTTTGTACAGGTGGGGTGGGCTTCAGTCCTGCAGTCCTATAGTACGAGCCACCCCTGGTAGCATGTTATACCACCTATTTCACCTTCTCTGTGCTTATATAATCTGCATCTTGGTAAGCAGGTGGTAAAATCTACTGCTCAGATAGTGATAGTCTCAGATAGACTTGTGATTACCAGTAGTATTTTTTTTCATTTGTTGACAGGTGAGTGGAATTGTCAATGAACCCTCTTCAGCTATGACTCTGGTCCAACTGCTAAGTTTGTCACAGAGATAACAGTTACATGACTATTAAACTGATAATTTTGAAATGATTGTAGAAGAATTAGTTTACATCTCACAAATTATTATGCACATAAGTTTAAAATGACTGGGACAGAGTTAATTTACATCTCACAGTAATAAAGATTATTTGGGATATACAGTGAGTTAGATCCAGTCAGTTGGCTTTCACTGTCTCGGTCTGTTATCATGTCTTCTTCCTCTATAAAAAGTAAGACTGGTACAAAGGTTGGAAGAGCTGTCATCTTTATTAATAATTTGATCCCCTCTAAAGTAGGCATCTGTCAACTTCTTGATGTTTCAGACATGAAACCATAAAGGCTGTTGTAGTCACTGTCCACAGATGAAAAAAACCCCAGAACACTCAGAATAACCTATGTTTACTTTAAACCTATTTTGAATAAATAAAGTAAACAAGTAAATAAATAGTTACATTCTGAACAGCACACTTTCCTGGATTGAAAATGATCACATTTCTGAAACTGTATTGATGAGATGCCTTAATATCCCTTAGCAGGATTATCACAACACAAATCAGTGTTTGCAGCACCACAGAATGCCACCAAATGATAAGCACATCTACCCATGTGTACACCGATTCAAGCAGTTTGAACTTATGTACTTAGTAAAACACCTTAGTAATTTGTTGAAGTTGGTATCTGTGAAGTGATCACATTCCAGTATCTATAACATTTACCACATGGAAGTATATACTATCACCTTCTCAAATGGCAACCTAAATTATTAGAAGCCTAAAGTTCTAGCCAAGATGGCAACCAAGTAGGTGCCTACATTAAAAGATGTATTCTTTGATTTAAACATATCTTGTATGATTTTATTCAGTAAAAGTTAATAGTTTTGTGCATTACCAATGCAAAGAAAAACATCTGTCCTGTGAATATTATTGCTTTAACAAGGACAAAATGAGCTCTGGCAGGACATGCTACTAAAATCAAATTTTCTTAGCTTGCTTCTTTAGTTCAAGATTCCTCTTACAAGATGGTCTAGTTTCAACATAAAACAGAATCAGTGCAGAAAATGTACCAAACAACAATTAATTGGATTTAAAAATTCTTAAAAGAATAATTTCCTTATTTACACCCATTTTCACACCCAATATTTCTGACAGTGCAATCTGTAGGGATTTTTTTTAAATCTACCAACTTATTATACTCCCAAAACATATGTTCCCAATTACCTCTTTATTCCCCATCACATCTCCAACATTTTCCATCTGAGGAAAAATTTTTGAAGTCTGCTTGGGGTATACAAATACCCATGGAAGCATTTCCAAGCAAAAATCCCAAACTTTCTGGATTTGGGAGGTATACATATGTCTTCCCATTGTTCCTTTGTGAATTGGTTTATCCAATCTCTCTACCCAATTTTTTATTTATTTTATTTTTTATTTTATTTTTTATTTATTTAACATTTGTTGACCAGGAAAGTCTGACTAGGTTCCACAGATCCTGTTTTCAGCGGAGGCCCGGGGAGAATGCTCCAGAAGCATGTCTTTAGAATGTGGGAGGAAACCGGAGTACCCAGAGGAAACCCACACGAACGCAGGGAGAACATGCAAACTCCACACAGAAGGCACCCCAGCCGAGAATTGAACCAAAGAACCTCTTGCTGTGAGGCAACAGCATTAACCGCTGCACCACTGCGCCGCCCTCTGTAACTTCATTCGATTGATTCTTATAATCATTGTGCAACATTTTATATGCCCTACTAATTATCCTTTTTTTTAATAGCAACTTATGTTCAACATAAAACAGAAACTAAAAACTCTACTAGAGCAGGTTTTTTTTTCTTAAGATTGACCTATCTCTTTCTGTTTGCCTATATTCAGATATTACTCCTTGTAGGAAGGCAGTCTCTAGCCTGTAGTCCAACTGTCTTCATTCCATTCTATTACCTTTCCCTCTTTAGTTATTTGCTCCTAACACCTTTGTTCCTTTGCCAGTTTTCTTGTAAATTCCAGCCCCCTCTTGCCTATTCTGCATACTCCTACTTGCAGTCATCCCTACTGACAAAATCTGCTTTCTCCATTTTCATGTTAGCTTAGTTCTTAGAATACTTCCTACGACTTTATGAATATAATATTCCATATGGCTGTTATTCTTCTTAAGGAACTGTATCCAGACTCACACTCTTTCCTTCTTTCTTGAATTCACCCCATGCTTCATCATCATCACTCTCCACTTTGATATATAACTTTCTGCTTGTATTATGTATATGAGCCTTCATTGTATAGCTCTAAAATGTCCCTTCAAATCAGGCAATCCAAACCACCTTGTTCTATTGGAAGGATCAACTTATCCTACTTAACCCTTGCTCTCTTCCCCTACCAGATAAATTCCTTCAACCCTTTATTAATTATTGTGTACAGCTTCTCTGGTTAATAAAAATATGCCTGACCTATATATAAAACTAAAGGGACTAAAAACATTTTCAGTGTTTGTATCGTAGTATCCATATCCATAAACAAGAGCTTCCAGTTTCTTAGTTTTTTGCATTATCTTTTGTTTGGTCTTTTCCCACATATCCTTAGCTGCCATAACAGAAGTCTTTTTAACCGATACTCCTTCTTACTTCATCTTATCTTGTTCCCATAAATATGGGTGCTGCTGTACCAGTTCATGAGTGGGTACATAATTTATGGCTCTAGCCTTTGTTTTATCTGCATTAATTTTATATCCTGAAACAATTGAAACTGTCTCAGAAATTTCCACAAAACGGAGATGTCCTTTTCTGGATTTATCAGGAATAAAATAATATCATCTGGAAGTAAAGTCAACATTTTTCGATTAATATGCCAATTATATCCTTAAATTTCTGAGTCCCTTATTGTCTTTGCCAATGGTTTTAAATATAAAGCAAATATCTAAGGAGAAAGATGATACCGCTGCCTGGCTCCCCTGTTCAGACACAACTTATCAGAGATGAACCCTCACGCTTTAATTTTTGCCTTTGATTCTTCATACATCCTCCTAACTAACTTTATTACTGAATCAGAGAATGCAAATGCTTTCATTGCCATACTCATAAAATCACAGCTTACTCTGTTGAATGCTTTCTCTGCATCAAGACCCACCAACAACTGAGCTATTTTTACATTCTGCCTCTTTCTGGATCTTTATTTATTTATGTTGTACCACACACGTCTTGGCCAGTGAAGCATAATTAGTACACTGAACACCAGACACAGACACTTATTAAAACAATAAAGACAAACCCCAGGATTCACGAAGTCTCCGTGTAAGAGTTATAACTCTTACACGGAGGCTGCAGTTAAACTGAGTGATGTCAGCATGCTTTGCATATTCATGAGAGCATGCTGAATCACACCTAAGTCTAACACGGTCCGTGTAAGACAGTAAGGGGCGTGTCCGTAGGCTGAGCCCTGCAAGCGGACACGCCTCCAGAAGTGTAAAAGTGCCCAAACTAAACACCCATAACAGAGTCCACGGAAATGTGAATAAACACAACACATGCCCCCACAGACTATGAACATTAAATATATATAAATGAACATGTTATATATTTTTTTTAAATTGTAAAGATGTTTAACCGTGAGTGCGCTCATTTGCGCGGGCGTGCCCCTAGCGCAGCTACAGTTAGCAGTTAGTGGGAAAGCATATAAGAACTAAATATGCAAAAGAAGCCAGTAAGCAATAGTGTAGCAGTAGAGATGTTGGCTGAAGAGCAGGCATTCATGGTTCGAGCCCCCACAACACCAATTTTTTTTTTTTCAAAATAAGCAGGAAACAAGTCCCTGACAAATATGTACACATAAAACCACAATTTATGTGAAATGTAATGAAATAGCCCATTTATATTGAAGACATGTGAGGTAACAAAAAAATAAAAAATGCCAGATGTGCTCATAGCTGAGCTACAGTTTAACAGAGTGAGTGCATGTGCCCATAGATGAGCAGTGGTTTAACTGGCGCAAAATGAGTGCCCGTAGCTGAGCAGTGGTCTAACACGCTAAATCTATGTGCCTCTAACTGAGCTGAGCGTAATATGCGTGCTGATAGCCAAATGAGGCTTAAAGCAGCTGCCTCGTTAGCTTGAGCTGCGCACTGCGCAAACAAGCTAACCGACGGGCAACGTTGAGCAAGCTGTATCAAAACTGCCTTTACACAGACACACCCCTCAGCATGTCTAGACAGTCATGAAAAATAAAAAGCAGTGGCCAGGTTCGAACCCAGGATACTATACACCATAGTCAAGGTACAGAACCACTAAGCCATGACAGCAGTACCTTTAAATGCAATAATAGTTAATATATAGGAATGAATACAAACTAGAGCATGACAATGCAGGTTTACTGAAGTTGATACAATTCCAAAATGGCCAATCACAGATATGTGTGGGAAAAGCGGACTATATAAGCCCCATAGGCGGGAATACACAGCATAAATGATTGTAGAACTGACCTGCAGGCAGAATGACAGGAGTAGGAGAGGGTAGTTGCTTTCGAGCACAGAGGTGGGGTGTTGAGGAGTCCAGGTACATGGTCTGGCTCCTAGTCCATAATCATGAGGCCCAACTCATGCAGGGCCAGGTCCTCTGGGGAGCATACAGGGCTGAGGCGTGGGACCGGTTGGCTCATGATCTCACCAGTGCCACAGGGATTCCAAGGACTGGTGAGCAGGTCCGTCACCACCATGTGGACCTGAAGAGACGCAAACAGGACCAACTGAACCTTTGGATCCAGGAGGCCCGGCAAACACCCAACGCCCCACTACTGAGTAAGTAACTTTTAATTATGTATGTAAGAAATTAAACTAGCTGATATTATGGATATGTGTATTCCAATATTATTTCATTTATATTACAGCTGCAGGTGTCCGTTCTGCGAACCGCAGAGCCTATGGCGATAGGCTGGTGCGGTTGCGCCACCAGGCAGGTCAGTAATTCACTACCAGTAACTGTAAAGAAATATAAAAGTATGACAGTCAGCAAAAGAGTGCAGTGTAGTCAGTAAGGAATAAAATCTGCAAGTAACAGTGTGAAAGTGTATGCAAGTATTGCCTGATTACAAGGTGTGTTTCAGCCTGTAAGTTTAACCTAAAAATGAAACTGCCCGACATATATTCTGAAATAAAAATGCCCTGCCTGTAAGAAAATAGTACACAACCTGCAGCAGGATGAAAAGTATAGCTGCAGAAGATGATGAAATCACATGTGTGAAATATATCCCTGTGGAAATACTGAAACATGACAGAAGTGAGACTGCTGGAAAGGATTGTAATAACTACTGGTAAAACATGTCAATAAAGCCTAGAAGTACCATCCTGAATAGTAAAATGAAAGCAAGTGAGAGAGTGTGAGAAAGTGTCATGAATCCAGCAATACAGTAGTAATAACCCCTGAATAAAGTATACTGCATTCAAGACAGAATGAAATGTATGTGAGATTCAAAACCAAACAGCAAAATCTGTTCAAAGTGTTGCTGCATCTGGAATGTGTATCCCAAAATCTGGATATGTTGCTCCCAGTCTGCAATATGCAGATAGGATGTTTGTCTGATATACCAAACATCCACACTTGTCTACAGCTATATAAAGCAAATGTAGCAGGATGATGTAGCTGAACAAAGCTAGATATGAATGTGTATGAAGAACCATAAAATGTATATTGATGTTGCAGTAACAGTCCTATCACCAAGTTGAAATAGTTATCATATAGGAAACTGTAGTTAGAACAGTAGTGTGTATATAACTGTAGCTATTAGAAATGTACAGCATATGTACTGTTATTTGAAGGTGTTAATATTACTTTCTTCACCCCACCCTATAACCACATATAACCCATTCCATGTGAAAATGGTATGTGCAATCACAATTAACACCCCTGGACGTTTGTCCTGTTGGGTCATATATATTTGCATGTCCGTTGATGCATCTGCCCTGTTCATACATCCACACCTGATGGCCTGTTGCCATCAATTAACCCTGCATGTTGTTGGACTGTGTATTTCTGTTCAAATTATGCATGTGTTATGCACGCTGTTCAATGGTGTGAATATCTGGGTGTTTGGTTAATGGGAATACTAATGCATGCTGCTACAACTAATTGTGAATGGTATTATATGTCACTAACCCAAACTGTCATGACATAATGCAAAACATAGGACGACAGGGAAGGCGGGTTCCAGCGGACCCACCTCTCCCACCTCAGCTGGCGAGTGCACCTGGCACTAGTGCCGAGTCCGGACCCTCCTCCGGTGGCCCTGTGCCACCTGCGGGTGGAAGCGCTGCAGGGGATGGGGCTCACCCCCCCCTCTGCAAGTGTGGCCAGAGGAGAACCACCACTCACCCTCCGTAGCATCCGGACTGTGGTGCGTAGGGAGATTCGGGACTCTGTTCTCGAGCCCCTATGCCAGCTCGAGGCACGGGTGGCGCAACTAACGGGCATGCCTGTTGCCCCGCCTACACAGCCCCCAGCACAGCCCCATCCTGGGCAGTGAAGGAACAGTGCCAACTGCCTATGGGTGGGGATATCAGTTCCACTGTTGCCATCTGTGGGCTCATGGGCTCTGGATATCCAAACCTCCGTCCCCGTCAATTGCTTAACCCCCCCACACATGTCATACACTGCCCCTGTATGCGTCTTGTTTGTCTTGTCTGTTTACCTACCCAACCTACCTCCCCAGCTGTACCGACTTCCTTCACCTGACATACCACTCTCATCTGAGAAAAAGGGTACTCTGTACCCACAAAAAAATTACGCCCCATACATAGCTGCCCATTCCGCACACATGTCTACTGGACATGGAACCTATCAATTACAATTGGCTGTACAACAAGTATTATTGTTGTCCTGACACCTCTCTCAGGGGTGGAAGGTTTCAAATGTCACACCAAATTACATACATATGCACAGCTGTTGCTGATGAAGAAATGGGCAGCTATGGGCCTTACCTACATCCCTCCTGCACATCTCAAGCTTGTTTCCCTACTGTCTTACCCTCTTTGTGACCCCTTTTTCACCACTTTCCTGTCTCCCCATTTTCTTTTCTTTCAAAGAAAATAGCGCGGGTGTGCGCAAGAGTATGCACGTTTAAGCGGTTGTAAGCGGGTGTGCACGGAGCTAACCGCCAGTGCGCATGCGTGAGCTCTGTGCAAACCAGCGCTAACCCAGTTACAACTGCTTAAAAGTGCCTTAGTCACTTTGATTGACAGGTCCTGTACTCAGCTCAAAAGCAAAATAAAATCCCACTGTGAGTTCCGAACCCAGGACATTGGAAACAGTAGTCTGCATGACTTACCACTAAGCCATGACTCTTATACAAGAACATTGTGCTAAAATAAATATATCATGTAATAGTAGGAATGAATGTAAAGGGAATATAGATGTGTAGTACACAAAGCATGCCATTTAGAATTACTATCAAAACTAGTGGGTTTCCATAATAGTAGTGTGTGAACAGAAACAGCCATGCTAGTTGGAAGCTAGTAGGTAATAATGTCACTATAGCACCTTGCAAGCCACACACATACTCACAGCAGGATAATCACTGCCCATACCCCACAACCTTTTACAGGAACACATCTGGACCAAGTAATAAAATATGTGGAGCAAAGGCCCAAAACCAGGGACACATTACAAATAATGTTACAACAAACGCAGGCAGTTCAGAGAGTAACAGGGTCTGCACTTTGTGGGATGTTTGGAAGGGTATGCCGTCTGAAACTTGAATGTTTGTCACCATATTCTGACTTGAGCCCAGAGTGACTTGCCAGAAAAAGGTGTGCATGAGATATTGACCAAAATATGAGGCAGAAATGTGGACAACCTGCAAATATCTGTACACATGATGGGTCTGACACCACCATATTTGAATAGTTAAGAGCCTAGACATAGCAGCAGTGAATGACTTACAGGGATGCCCCACAGACCCCATGTGAAATGTACAAACAGTAGGCAGAAAGGTGTAACACATGCAATGGTAACTATGGAGTCCTGAAAGTATTCATCACTTGCATGGCAGAAAAAGTGTAGTAATACATATGCTCATGCTAACCCACAGTCACAACTGCAGCATACCAGACATTTTAATGGGTGTACCCCACTGATATGTACCATTCCATGAGGCACATAACAGATGAACCTGAAAGTCTCTGGGGCCTGCTCAGCAGCATACTCAAATACCCTAATAGATGTCAAGGCCCACACCATGGCCAGACCACACTGCATGCTGTACCACCCTAGCAGATATAGCAAGCATTCCAAGGTGTGAATGTACATGGAAAATAGGAAAGCTACGGCAGCACACTACAGTCAAGACACCTAGCAGGCATACAAGTAGTGACTGTAAAGGGCAACTATTGAAGCCTTAGCAACAAAGTGCAAGCAAAAGTGAAAGGAAAGCACACACACACACACATTAACAGTAGTAGTAGTTGTAGGTGTCAGTGTACATACACAGTTATTACAGGAAACTGGAGAAATGAATGGAGGAATGTTAATCTACAACACACCTGGAAATATGAGAGAGATACCAACCTTTACACTCACAGAACATTGTCCACAGCATAACAGTATGGTCCCTGCCCTTAAAATCTGAAAGGGCTACGCCTATCTCACATACCTTTTTATAGCACTGTTCTGAAATCACAGTGAAAACTGCAATCAGTACACAACTGGCTGCATGCAATTAGCAAATGCTGGCTAACAATTGGTGCAGAGGCCATCACATGGGCATATGCAGATACCTACAAAAGTATGCTGTACTCCCAGTCAACACATGCAATACTTTCATTGCACCCTGAGAAGGACGTGAGAGACAGACAGACAGAGAGAGAGAGAGAGACAGAGAAAATTGCAATTAAGCAGACACAAACAAATTGTTCAGCAACAGCTACCTGAAAGCTGACAACTGGGAAGTGGAGCAGCAGGACAGAGAACCAGACGGCAACACAAGCAGCTGTGACAAACACAGGTAATGTAAAGTAATACTATAAAGGTCTACATACTGTGAACCCTCCATATGTGTCATTGGTCTGTATCCATATGTATATGAAGATGTGTAAAGGGCAGGGGACATACAGCAACTATCAGTGAAGGCTGTACATACATTTGTATGTGAGAGCATCTATGTGCACATATCAATGTTGGTTGATTGTAGGTTGTAGTGCCATGTACAAAGTAGGTTTCACAGTTATGTATGTTTAGCAGTATGTTAGTGTGTGTATACAGTATGGTAGACAAATATGTTGATATACCTGTCTAACATATGGATACGTATGTATGTCAACATATGTATGTGTATATATATATGTATATATATATATATATATATATATATATATATATATAATATGCATATATGTATACATACATAGAGAGAGAGATGTAGGAATACATAGACAGATGTAGACAGAATATTGTACAAACATATCTATGTAATGCACACATACAGATATAGATATATGTAGATACATATACATGGATAGACTGATCTGACTATCTACAGGTATGACTGTATATGATGACCTGCAACACAGCCTGTCCCACCCCCTCTGTCACTCACACCCCCTCTGTGTCCCCCCTCTCCACATCTATAGCAATATATGTACATCAATATATATATGTGTATATGTATACAGACATATATATATATATATATATATATATATATATATATATATATATATATATATAGATATATCTATATACATATATATTTTTTTATTTTATTTTTATTTATTTTACATTTGTTAACCGGGAGGATCCGACTGGATACATGTCCATTTTCAGCGGAGGCCTGGGGAGAAAAGCTCCAGACAAGACAATACAAACAAGTCACAAAAAACAAATATAAATTAACTAATACAAGTAGAGGTTTAGTTTTATAAAATCAAATCAAGGTAAGGTTAGTAATTACAATATATTCAAACTATGATTCAGTAGATATACTTGAGACCCTGAGTCTGGGAAACAATGTAAGTTCAGAGAGATAGCTAGCCAGGATTAAGACAGTAGCAGGTACGTGTTGACCGTAGATAGAGTTTTAGTTTGGTCTTAAATAGACTTAAGGAGGGGAGTGAGGTAATATCAGGAGGAAGTTTGTTCCAGATTCTCCCTACTGAGTTGGTAAGAAGAGAATCTCCGGCCGTGTTATTAGTTTTAAAAGTTTGGATGAGGAGGCGGCAGGATGACCTCAGTGTTCGAGGGTTATTGCAAAGGGAGATAAGTTTTTTGAGTGAGGGAGAGTAGTCAGGGTTATAAATTATTTTGTGGGCAAGACTAGAAGGTTATACGAAATATGTTTTGGTAACTCAAGCCAATTAAGCTGGGTTAAATTGGTGCAGTGATGGGTTCTATATGGTAACCCAGTAACAAACCTAGCGATATGATTATAGCAGATAGTGAGTTTGTTCATGACTGTTTTATTAATATTCTGTAATAAGGGGGATGAGTACAAGAGTGTGGAGAGAAGATGGGTTTGGGCAATGGCAGATTTAGCTTGGGGGGTCAAGAATCTATTTATTCTATATAGCGAGCCTAGTTTTTTATTGATGGATTTAATCATTAAGTTTACATGAGTGTCGAATTTTAGGTTATTGTCTATTGTTACCCCTAATAATTTTGTCGAGGGATCCGGAGAGATAATAGTCCCGTCCTTTGCTTGGATCGTAAATTTAAAGGGGCTTGACCTTTGTGTTGGTGAAAACAGCAACATTTTTGTGTTTTTTGGATTAAGTATCAAGCGACGACTATAGAGCCAGTTTTCTATTTTACTGAAAGTGGTTTGGGTCATAGTTTGTAACTTTGTAGGGGTTGTACCGGAGCAAATCAGCATAGAATCATTGGCATATTGAATGCAACTGGCATTTGATACAACTGTGTGTAAGTCATTAATGAAAATCGAGAATAGTAGTGGTCCTAAAATGGATCCTTGAGGGACTCCCAGAGTATTGGGAAGTAAGTTAGATAGTTTAGTCTGCCATTGTACTGCTTGTTTTCTACCATTTAGATAGGAACTAAACCATTGAATAGAAGTAGTATCCAGACCAAATGAGTGTAGTGTATCAATTAGTAGCTTGTGGTCCACCATATCAAAGGCTTTGGACAGATCCAAGAATACTGCTGAGGAGATAATATTGTTATTGCGGTGGGTGTTGATGGTATTGGAGAAGGCAAGAAGGGCAGAGATGGTACTATGGAGAGGTCTGAAACCATGCTGAGTATCAGCCAGTAGGTGATTGGCAAGTAGGTGTTCCATAACCTGTTTCTGCACACATTTTTCCATTATTTTAGATAGGGGGGGAGAGTATAGATATGGGCCTGTAGTTAGAGAGGTCTGTGGAAGTGCCTCCTTTATGGAGAGGAATTACATAGGATACCTTCCAGATGTCAGGGATTTTGGCCTCTGTAAGGGTGCGATTAATGAGTATTGACACAGGAAAGGCGATCACTTCAGCTGCTTTTTGTAAGTATTCAGCTGGAAGTTGATCGGCTGACAGTGTGGTGGGTTTAAGTTTTTTGATTAATTTACAAATGAATGATGTTGCTACAGGCTGAAAGGTAAATGGGGGAGTATTTTTATTGGTGGGAGTATCAAGGATATGAGAATTATGTGGCAGTTGATTGGAGAGGGTTTGAATTGTCTCCGTGAAGAAGCAATTAAAGCTATTAGAGACAAAGTTCGATGGTTTGTCTATGAGTGTGGCAGGGACAGGGGTGGTAGAGCGACCAGGGTGAAGAAGATTATTTAACCCGACCCAGAATTTTTGTGGACAGTTTTGATGTTCAGTTTGCAGTTTCCAATAGTAATGCCTTTTATCAAGTATAATTAGTCTTTTGGTTTCATTCCTAAGTTGTCTATAGGTAGTATGATCAAGAGGAATTTTAGTGGTTCGCCAAACAGACCATGCCTTATTTCTGAGATGCATTTTCTGCCTGGTTTCTTTAGAGAGCCAAGGGACATCTCCTGTCTTAGTTATTTTTGAGTGAATGGGGGCATGATAGTTAAGAATCTCCAGGAATTTTGTGTTGAAATACTGTACTGCTTCATCTAATGGTAAATATTTGAGTATTGTCCAGTTACAGGAATTTAATTCTAGTTGAAATTTGGTGGGGTCGAATTTTTTTTTATTTCTGACAGATCTTAGTGTGGAGTACTTTGGGATAGTAATTTTGTGCTTAATTATGTAGGTGAGATGGTGATCACTAAGGCTATCTGGGAGGGAGCCAGCAGTATATTGGTTGGGATCACTATTAATAAGCATCCAATCCAGTATACTCTCTTTTTGGTTAGATTTGTCTATCCTGGTAGGAGTGCTAATGATTTGAGTGAAGGAGTATAGGTTTATATGAGTGGAAGGGGCTTGAGAGGAGCAGGAAGTCCAGTCTATATTAAAGTCCCCAAGAACTATGGTTTCTTGAGGGAAGTGACTTGATAGCCAGTGCAGGGTAGCTTCAAGAGTATCTATATTCTTACCTGGGGGAATATACACACAGATTATATAGATAAATTTAGTTATGTTGATTTGTAGCCTGGAAATAAGGATCTCCGCATTGTTAATCTGAGGTGGTTGAGCGACATCTATAGAGACAATTAGATCAGATTTATAGAGAATGGCTACCCCACCTCCTTTTCTAGAGATTCGGTCTCTCTTATGTATGTTATACACAGGGATAAGTATTTCATTGTCCATAGTGGTTGGTTTTAACCAAGTTTCAGTTAGGCACAAGATATCTGGGGAGAGGTCAGCCATGACTGCATGAAGTTCATGTACCTTATTGTTAATACTTCTAATGTTCAGATGGCAGGTGAAAAGGGAATTTGTAGGACATGCCATGATGGGTTTAGCTAAATGGTCCTTGAAAAGGGATGAGTTTTGGAGAATATTGGCAGGACCAGGGTTAGGGTGTATGTCCCCATGTCTTAGTAAGTTTAGTCTTAATTTGGAGATGAGTTTCAGGAATTTATTCACTATTTTGTAGGAATGCTTTTGTTTAAGGTTAATATTATTTGAGGTGTAGGAGTATGGAAGTATAGAGCAATAAGTTATATCAGTCCAAGTACCCTGAATATGATAAAAGTTTAGAAGAGTAAGTTCAGGGGTGTTGGACTCAGCCCTGGGAACTGTGATCCCTAAAAGAGTTTGGGTTTCATATAGAGTTGTAAGATAGGAGGTTATTAGGAATGGTGCTAGTATACAATACCACATCTCTAGTGAATTGTAGGAGATGGTTCACAAGGATGCACTTGCAGGTAATAAAGAGAGAATGGAAGACTAAAGCTCTGAGGGAGTGAATGATGAGTCGAGGGTGGATAGAAAGTGGAAGACTAGGCTATGAGGGTGTGACAAATGAGTCAGGGATGGATAGTCATAGGATAAGAGGGGTCACCTGTGATAAAGAGAGTGATTAAGTAGAAGGCGTGTATATATATAATATGCATATATGCATATATATATATATATATATATATATATAGAGAGAGAGAGAGAGAGAGAGAGATGTATATAAATTCTGAGTGAGGCACATGTGTACAGATGTACTGCAACAGGTGCCTGGTGACAAAGGCATGGAGTGGACACCAGTGTCAAAACCGGAGTACCATACCACATTCCAAATTACCTACACCAGTAACCACCAGATATGTGATTGGCTGCCCACCACTGCATGTGTCAGGGGTGAACAGGGTCATAAATGTGTACAATAGTGGCCCCAATGATATTCATAGTGGCACACTATCCCTGGAATACCTGCACATGGTATGTGTCAGCGGACATGGTGTGTCAGCTATGGACATGTAGGTTGGTGTACCCCTCCACACCACATAATGGATGCCATGGTATAGACCTGACATGACAGCTACAGATATGGAGAAGGACACAGTGACATGTACAACACTGTGACAATGCACTCAAACACATTACCAATGCACAGTGACTGACAACACCACAGAGTACACATATACTACCCACATAGAGGTTACCGCTCCCAGATTTACATATGTAAGTCACACCCACGACAGATGTCCAAAAACTATAGTAACACCTCACACCATCCACAACCTAAATGTCTGCTGTGTGTCATCCATGCCACTGCAATAGAGTGCACATGTGGAGGTAAAAGTTCCTACCCACAGATAAGACATACCCTGTAATAAACCACACAGTGTTAAGAAGCAAGACTCCCCATGAGTACATGTCACACATACCCCTGCTGAATGTTAGTCAGATAGGTAATATGCCATATGAGTCACCCTGTGTAACTGTGTGACAGCAGCAGGTACCATCACACCACATGTGTCACAATGGTCAGGGTAGCAGAAAAGTACACTGCTGTAGTCCCAGGGGCAATAACATATTGTATAGTATTGTATTGTAATGTAATGTATTGTGTTGTATTGTATTGGTATGTTGAGGTGCCTCCTTCGTGGAGTGGAACCACTGCTGCTGTGCGCCAGTGTACAGGTACATATCCTGTAGTCAGGCTAGTGTTACATAGCACTTCTATATGTGTGTTTAGCTCCTGTCAGAGTTTATGTAGCATGCAACTGGGGATACCATCAGGTCCCATTCATGTTGTGTATTCTGCTGTCCTGAGGGTGGCTCTCACCTGGACATCTGTGATGACAGGGAGGTTACAGTCAGCTGGGATAACTATGTCTTATTTTGGGGGAGAGGGTGGGGTGACACCTGCACTGACCCTGTCTGCCACAATGTTGTCAATATCTGTGGTGTCAGTGAAATATGTGTTGTTGTGTACTAACTATGGGCATAGAGGATGGATCCTGACCAGGTTGCTAACATAACTGAAGAAGTCCTTCTGGTCATCTGTAGTGTCCCTCTTGATTTCCCTCTCAAAGTTGCCCATGGATGTTTGTATGATGGAAAATAGATCCTTACTAGTGCTGCTCAGACATGCCCTCCCTTCATGGAATTATACTCTGTCTTGCAGTAGCTTCCATCTTCTGTAATACAATCTGTCTATGGCTGGGGTCCACCAGACAGGATGCTGTCTCTTTGTGGAGAGTGTCTTGGTCATATATGGGATTGCATGATCCATGCATTCTCGGAGATGTCTGTAGAAAGCAATTGTGTAGGGGTCAGCATTGTGGGTTGTATCTGCCACTGGCCCACTGGGCTGAAAGGATACCATGTCACTGTTACAAAGTGTAAGGTTTGTATCTGTAATGTTATGCACTATAGTCATTTGTGCTGGTGGTGGAGGTGGGATATGTATATCCAGGGCAATCAGTGTGTGGTCAGCTCACAGTAGTTGATGATGTAAGCCATACAGTACCTAGATACAAACCCCCAGAGTGAGGAGGTGCTCTTGACCTGAATCAGTGTTCTGACTGCTGGGGTTTGGTAGTATGTCGTATGGAGTGTGCCAGGTACTGTTGCACAGTTGCTGGCTGAGCACTGATACCTGGCCATCTACATGTGTATCCACCAATATTCAGACAGATGCTACATATGTGAGATATGTTGTATCATAACAGTCGAGTAGCATGTGTAGTATGTGTGCCAAATTCTGCTGACATATATTGCTGATACCAGGTTATTTTCTTTCTCAGGTACATGGCCCACCCGCGGAATCCCACCTACTCCACAGCTGAGGATGAGGAGATACACCAGAGCCTGGTGTGGGATTATGCAATACTCTTTTCCCGCACCAGCCAGAATCAGCAGGAGAGGGCTGCACTGTGGCAAGACCTTGTCCATCGGGTAAATGACATAGGCACGCATAATAGGACATATGAGCAGGTACGACATCACTGCAGTGATTTAATCAGACATGTCCATCAGCGTGCGGCGGATATCCACAGGCAACAGGTCGCCACAGGTGGTGGGGTGGCTCCACATCCCCCACTCACCAGACTGGAGGGACTACTCATGAGTGTAGTGGCTCCAGTCCGCCAGCAACAACAACAGCAGCAGACATGCATTATGATGGAGGCTGGAGCCACGCAGCAGCAAGACAGTGAACGTGCAGGTAATATGCCATATGTATAGTTGACTGTTGTGTACACTGGTAGTTAATGCATGTGTGAGGTGTGTCCTTGGTTTGTAGCTGTCACCATAGTATTTAATGTGCAAGTGTGATATCCTCAATATTAGCAGCTGACCTGTGAAAGGCAACTGTTGTACTACTGACCTGTATCATACTCAGTAACAATGGCACAGTTGTGCCCACTGACATTAGTTTCTTCACGTCTGCAGGACCCTCTGGTATAACAGCAATGCAGCCTATCCATGCTGGTGAGTGTGTATTAACAATTCCTGTAATAGTGTTGATAGTAATAGTACTATTTGGCTCACTTAGTAGTGCTCTTTGTATGCATGTAGGTGTGTCTGTGTCTGTGTGTTGATATCACGCATACTGAGCACTGTACAATTGTGTGAAACTGTGTGCATGTGTGCATGTGTGCACCTGTGCATGTGTGCATGTGTGCATGTGTGCACCTGTGTACATGTGTGCATGTGTGCACCTGTGCACCTGTGCATGTGTGCATGTGTGCATGTGTGCATGTGTGCACGTGTGCACATGTGCACGTGTGCATGTGTGCACCTGTGCATGTGCCCATGTCCAAACCCAGATTAATTCCTATAGGTCTCACAGTACCTTTACTCTCTTCTCCCTCTCAAGTTATTATCTAGCATTTTACTTCCTCCACATGTACCCATGTCATGTGACCAATTCAACAAATGATTTTTTCTAACTACTAGCATGTATATATAGATGTCTTATTGTTTTGTTATCTTACTAATGTAGTACTTCTATCTAATTGTAGTCTGATACTTTTCTTAATATTGGGAGCTTTTCTCCCTGGGCCTCTACTGAAAAAGGATATGTATCCAGCTAGACTAGCCCGGTCAACAAATGTAAAATAAAAAAATAAATAAAATAAATGTGTGCATCACTGGTGATGTGTAGACATTGTAAACTGTGTTTCCTGTTTCCCTCCCACAGGTTCTGTTGCTGCTCTGGTGTCATGTAGCAGGGAACCTGAATCAGGTGCTGTGGGTACAGATAATGATGACATCTGTGTAATGGCACAGGAAAGTATGCCAGGGTCCGCCATTGGTCAGCCAATTGACAGTACACAGCTGTCGACCCCATCAATGCGCACAGTTATCCTGCCAATACACCCTTTGTCACCAATGTTCCTAGGTGATGGACAGCATACAGTGGGCATTGACCAGGGTAATGTGGTATCTGTGGCACATGCCTCCCCACACAGCAGCCATGGGCATGGCCCAGAGATGGTACCACACAGACAGATGTCCAGGGGTTCTTGTGGGAGCATCCGTGGGCGTACTGCCCCTGTTAGATGTGCCCACAGACGTCTTACAACCTCAGCTATGTTTCGGGCTGTCATGCAGGCACAGTCACATATGGAACGGTACACCAGACAGGGTCTGAGGGAGCTGACAGCATGTCGCACAGCCATAACTGACAGTATGCGTGACATTGCGGCTGCCATCCGTGATTTCACCGATGTCATAGACAGACGTTGTGGGGACATATTAGACCGGTTCCACAACTACATGTCCATGAGCCAGGGCGATGGTGGGCGGTTGAGGCATCGACGTGGCCGTATGCCAGCAACAGCAGCAGCTGGCAGTCGTCGCAGATGACAACAGGGACGCGGCCGCCCCCATAGTGCCAGCAGCAGCCCCAGCAATGCTGGGTCTGTGCTGTCATCAGACCGCCCCAGGAGACCACGTGCACGTGGCTCTGGCCGGGCCCGACAGGGATCTGTGTCCAGTCAATGAACACCTGCTTCTGATGACAGTACCCAGTCTGGGTTGGTACTGGATACGGTCCGTAGCACCCCTGCAAGGCACAGGTACCGTGTCCGTGGCCAGAGACACTGATCTGTATGACCTGGCAGGTACAGTCTGTGGCTGTCCACAAACACCAGTATATGGCATCCATGAGGTGGAACTGTGTGCATCCATACACACATGCAAATTGACAACACCTAGGGCTACCGCACACGCACACACTGCATCAACATTGCCCCACCTTCTACTGCTGTCCCTCACCAACACACATACACATACATGTCAATTGGTGGTATCGGTGGCTGACTCAGGCATACCAAGTTCACACCCTGTGCATATGATGAAACTGTGCCACTTCCTGCAATCTGTAACAACTGTGCAGGTACAGGTTAACATGTTGCTGATGCACAGGGTGACCACATAGATGTGTAGTAATAGTATCATGTTGTTAACAGTACTGTGCGCTGAATTAATTGTGGGTATATCACAGCATGCCTGATGCAGTAAGTGTGTGATTGTCATGTCCTGTTGTCTACACCCATGGTAAGTGCCATAGTGTATCATCTGCACATGTTGGCATACTGGTGGTAATAATGTCAACAAAAGGCTACATACATAGGTAGCACAGGGGATAAGGTAATGAATGTAGTAATACACAATGATGGACATGTAAATTGCAAGTGGCATGTTGCCCACACTGGACTCTGCAATGCAGATGTTTGAGGATGTTGATATGTGTGCAGTACTACACGACTGGTACAGGACACACAGGAGCACCCTAGCACTGCATGCTCACATCTCATACCATGCTAGACAGCCCCAACACACAAAACTAACTGTCACAGGAGGGAGAGTCCCCATATATGTCAGGGATACTGTGGTGGCAGGCCAGGTAGCATACATCCTACTAAGTATGGAACCACTGAGTGAAGGCTCAGTGTCTGTTATTTGACATGTGTATTACTGCAGGTATGAGCACATGGGTTTCCATCCACTTATTGTACATCCTGACAGTACATGGTCTGTACACTTGTGTGCACTGAGACTGGACCCTAGCCATCTGACCCGTGTATTTCCATGTACATGTGCATAGTGCCTGCATATTTGCAGTGTTACCTACTGGAACTGGTACAGCTTGTTTGTTGTACAATGGACTACATGCAGCCCTGTTTACTGTAGCTTTGTTTGCATGCATGTTTGCTTGCAATTACCCTGGAATACTGATTACACCTGCAATGCATAGTTATAGAGCTTCTGTGGACTCCTAGTGCCATCTGCATAGCTTACTATATGTATGTCCATGTCCCACTTGACAGGATGTCACTGTTTGTCCTGTTCACATGTACATTGCCTGTGACACAGTGCATATGACTTACCTGGCATGTGTCCACGTGAGCAGTCATATATGCTGCTGCTAACTAATCACAGGCACTACACCTTCACATATTCATCTTCTGTTGAACTACCTGCTTCGCTAGGGACGGCCTGCACCTGTCACCCCTGGGCTTTCAGATATTGTCAAAGGCTCTTTCTACCCCCATAGTGCCTATGTTAGGCAAGGCTCAAATGACAAACCCACCTTCATAGGTATCACAAGGGATAAGAAACTAAGAGTAATGCTACCCAACGCCAGAAGTCTAAACCTCCAGATGCATGCACCCAAAACACTCCATGGCATGGAGAACATCGATATCTGTGCAGTAACAGATGCCTGGTTCAGGGCTACTGAGAGCACACCAGCACTACCAGGTTTAACCTGGTTGATTTCTTTGAAACAGTCACCAAGGCCATTGACGAGGGGAAGGTGGTTCACACAGCCTACCTGGACCTCGCAAAAGCCTTCACAACAATACTCCACTTGGGCATTCTAGAGAAGCTCACCAGCTTAAATATAAGCCCCTATGTCACTAGATGGATTGCACAGTGGCTCAAGGACAGAACCCACATGGTTAGAATTGCTGGAGCCATGCCAGACTCCAAACCAGTTACGAGTTGTGTCCCACAAGGCTCAGTCCTGGGACCTCTCTTGTTTAGTATATATTTATTGGAGGTACAGGCCAACACGGACGGACTGTGGCTGACCAAATATGCAGATGACTGCGAACTGGCCACCATAATCGACTCTCCATCTGACACAAGCATCTTCGAAAGGGGCATCATAGAAACAGACAACTTGTGCCAGAGCCATGGCCTTCAGCTGAACAGTGTTTAGAAAGGGGAATGTGCATCCTGTAGTCTGTTCACCTAGTTGCCAAAAGGGACATTGTCCTCACACACACTAACCCCCCTCAGCCAAAAACACACACTTGCCATTTGCAGGATTCAAATCCCTATCTGACTATGTTATGACACTCGAGATGGACACATTAGCAGAGTGCGCTATTCGCATTACTGGAAGGTTTTCCTTCTCTTGCTGTACTTATAGGGTGCTGACATCATCAGTGTTTAGAAAGGGAAATGGGCATCCTGTAGTCTGTTCACCTAGTTGCCAAAAGGGACATTGTCCTCACACACACTAACCCCCCTCAGCCAAAAGCACACACTTGCCATTTGCAGGATTCAAACCCCTATCTGACTATGTTATGACACACGAGACGGACACATTAGCAGAGTGTGCTATTCGCATTACTCGGAGGTTTCCCTTCTCTTGCTGTACTTATAGGGTGCTGACATCATCAGTGTTTAGAAAGGGAAATGTGCATCCTGTAGTCTGTTCTCCTAGTTGCCAGGAGGGACATTTCCCTCACACACAATTGCACACACACTAACCCCGCTCAGCCAAACACACACACTTGCCATTTACAGGATTCAAATCCCTACCTAACTATATTATGGCACTTGAGATGGACACATTAGCAGAGCGCGCTATTCGCATTACTGGGAGGTTTTCTTTCTCTTGCTGTACTTATAGGGTGCTGACATCATCAGTGTTTAGAAAGGGAAAGTGCATCCTGTAGTCTGTTCTCCTAGTTGCCAAAAGGGACATTTCCCTCACGCACACTAACCCCCCTCAGCTAAACACACACACTCGCCATTTGCAGGATTCAAACCCCTACCTAACTATATTATGACACTTGAGACAGACACATTAGCGGAGCGCGCTATTTGCATTACTGGGAGGTTTCCCTTCTCCTGCTATACTTATAGAGTGCTGACATCATCGGTGTTTAGAAAGGGGAATGTGCATCCTGTAGTGTGTTTTCCTAGTTGCCAAAATGGACATTTCTCTCCCACAGACTTAGACATACACCAACCACACTCACACAGAGCATTTGCAGGATTCAAACCCCTACCTAACTATGTTATGACACTTGTGACAGACGCATTAGCGGAGCGCGCTATTCACATTACTGGGAAGTTATTTTTCTCCTGCTGTACTTATAGGGTGCTGACATCATCGGTGTTTAGAAAGGGGAATGTGCATCCTGTGGGGAGGCAGACACCAAGCACACTCTGGCTAAGCTGTCATTCCCTAGGGCAAACAGCCTAGTGTTGACCTCTACACCCATATGTTTAATTGTCAAATGCACATTATTTGTTGCTGATAGACTGTTTGCACATCTTTATTGCCATAGCATTCCCTGTTTGTATGAACAACTTGTGCATCTGTGGAAGATGTTTGCATATGGGAGGGATCCACTATATCACGTATGTCTCTAGTCATTTAACTGTGTGCACTGGGCAGACTGCTGTAATGTGGTTGGTTCCTGGAATAACACGTAAAAATACCAGATATGTGTGTCCAACTGCTAAACTGAGATTTGGCCTAAGTGTGTGAGCATGCCCAGTTCAGCCTTCCCATGGCATGTTGTCTGACATATGTCTCATTTATCAAAGTGTGTGAGCATGCCCAGTGTGAGCATTCCATATGTTGGACTCTGCAGCCTACCACATTTGTGGATGAGTGTGAACTTCAACAAATATCACCCGTTTATGGTTGTGTGTTGTGTGTCATGTTGTGTAGTTACTGTACAACTGCTTTGTGTGTGAACACAACAGGATTATACTGTGCCTGCAGTGTTTGCATGGGATACTTTGCATACAGTTGTCAACATCCTTTCACACTGACCTAACACTGTAGTACTGTATAGTGTACTGGTAGTACTTTGACTGTGGTGGACAGTATCCTGGGCTTTAGTGCTATCACTGCTTTACATTTCGATAGTAAGCACAACAGCCTGGTTAGGGGCCAGTTGTGTACATCTGACCATGTTGCATTCTGTTCAGATATGAACTACTTAAACCAGGCTTGTCCAACATTGGTAGTGTATTCCACAACATAGGTGTACATTTGCAAACACTAGCGATGTGCCCTAGTCCATGTCTAATGCTAGTTGGAGAGTGTGTTTGTCCTTCAACACACATTGTAAGTGGAGTTTGCCATGACATATGTCATGGTTAGTATACTGTGCCTCTGTCTACCTGTGACATGACAGTGATACCCAGGATAAAGCTACCATCTCCCATCCACTCATCAAGATTCCTATTGAGGAAGATTGATAAGTGACTCTATGGGTAGCCTGTACTGGGGTTCACTCATGGGTGGGGTGGCTTCTGTGTTATGGATCATGCAGTACAGCTTGTCCTATGTAAGTCAGTGCTGAGGTTCAGGTCTCTCATGTGCATAGCTCACTGCCATTCAGATTGTACAAAGTGCAGCATGTTTATTGATACCAGCAACACAGGCAACACATGGCATCTGTGCAAGCTCTTTGATACTCCTGGTGAGGTACTGTTGGGGACTTTACGGTTGATGGAGGTGTCTGCTGAGGTACATCCCACAGGGGCTATTGTAGTCAATTGTACCACTGATGAAGGTTGACTGCAGAGCCACAATGACCTCCCCTTATCTAGATCTGACAACCTTCATGATTAGGTGGGTATATGGTATGTTTCTGTAAACACTACAGCACATGTTTGTCCAATGCAGGATATCTATCACCTTGCATCCCCATGTCTCTCATTACATGTTAACTACATAATGGGTTAACACCTATGTGGTAATTGGTGGGCACTTACTGTATATCCACGGGGGTTGACTATACACTTTTCTGCAATTAGCTTGCTGACATGGCTATGGCACCAGTTGACTGTTTCTATGTGGCCCTTTTGTGGGATGCTTGTGTCAGCTGGTGGATCATATGTGGTGAGCAGTTTGTAGTCCTCTGCAAACATGTTTGGACACACTCCTTTCATGTTTGCCTGTACCTATGGGACATATATCCCAGACGAGGGAGATCCCAGGACCAAGCCTTGTGGGATGCCAATTATATCTGGTTTGTAGTCTGACATGGCTGCAGCATGTCTGACCATGTCTGTTCTGTCCTTGGTCTGGTTTGCAACCCCTCTACTGACATAGGGGTTTATATTTAAGCTGGTGAGCTTATCTATAATGAACACGTAGGGTATTGTATAGAAGCCTTTGCAAGGTCCAGCTACGCTGTGTGGACCACATTACCCTCATCAATGACCTTAATGAATGTTTCAATTGAGTCAAACATGTTTAGGGGCAGGATCTGCACTTAAGAAAGCCACACTGGGTAGGGTCCGGTGTCAGTAGGTCCCCAATATCTTTATGTCTGTGGTACATGCTGATCCTTTCCATAGCTGTGCAGACCGAGCTTCTCAGGATTCTGGGGTAGTAGTTTTCAGTATCCATTCAGGCAACACCTTTGTTGAGAAGGACCACTGTTGTTGTACACTGCTCTTTGGGTACATATTCTGTGGTAAGGCTGACATTGAGCAGTAGTGTGGTTTGACTTTCCATTCATCTTGGAGTCCATGTTGCACTAAGCCCAGGACACCATCTCATACCATTGCTGCTGTGTGTTTTGCTTTGTAGATGTTGGCTGTTACCTCAGCATCTGCAATGTCAGGGGGCCAGCAGTCTGCTGGGATAGATATTCTGCATTTGGGGGGGGGGTTGCACTGCACCTGTCAGGATGTATGTTGGCAATATGTGTGTGTGTTTGTGATATGTGTGTGATTCAGGGCATATCTGTGAATTCCCAACATGGTTCCTACCATCAGTTGTGAAAGCCTTGGGATTATCCTTAGTGTCCTGTACAATTTGTATCTTCATAGGTTCATAGGTTCATACTAGGCTATCCAACCTAGGGCATTTGTTAGCCTAGCCAGAGTGTGGGTGGCTTTTGCCACCCCTTCCTATGTGAATATTATGGCCATTTATGATTTGCTTTGCTGTGCCTCTGTCTGGACATGACACAGTGAAGACCCCCAGTGTAACTCTACAATCATCCATCCACTTGGCAAGATTCCTGTTGAAGAGTGTCAGTGAGGGGCTCTGCCTAACATGGAGTGGGATTCTGGTCCAGGGTGTGGGGAGCCTCTGGATTATGTATCTGTCCCACCAGCACATCCTATTTCATTATTTGTTGAGGTTGACATCTCTCACTCTCACAGCTCCGATGGCTTTGAGTTTTCTGGGGTGGAGCATGTTTATTACTCCTGTGTTGGGCATGGCCTTCTACAACAGGCATGCAATGCCTCTGTGTAGGCAGTATGTGACTGCATTCAGCTGGGGTGTCTACAGCCAGGCAGCATATGACATATATTTGAGACCCTTTATCCTCTTGGTGAGGTACCTTTGAGGTCTTTCTAACTGCTGCAGGTGTCAGGTAAGGTACATCCCATATGAGGCATTGTACTAGATTATGGGTGTGATAAGAGAACAGTATAGGGGCACAATGACCTCTGTTGACGTAGATGTGAATCCTTTCCTGATACGGTGGCAAATGTAGACAGTCTTCCTAGCCACATTGGCAATGTGGGTGTCACATAACAGGTTACTGTCCACTTGTGTCCCTAGGTCCCTGGTTACTCCTTCCATACATAATATTTTACCACCTATGTGGTAATTTGTGGTACCTTGTTTGGTATTTGGTGGGACATTCATACTGTCCAGTGTCTTCAGGACGGCTGGGTGGGGTTCCTGTGTGTGAGAGTGTGGTCTGTAGCATGCTACAGACTGTACAGCAGTCTTGCCTACAGTTAGTTGCACATGGGTGGACTCCAATGCCTTGTGCATTGTCAGTTACCTGGACGTATGGGTGTCTGTGCTGAATATGGATACTCACCCTCCTTTTATGTTTTGTTCCAGGTTTTGGGGCCATGACACATGATATGTGGTATAACCTGGTAGTGCTGGTGTGCTGTCAGGAGGCTTGCAGCAGGTTTCTGTCACTGCACAGACATCGATGTTCTCCATACTGGGGATGGCCTTGGGAGCATGCATATTGGGGTTTACACATCTGGCATTGGTCAGCATTACCCTTATGTTTCTTTCCACTTATGTTTTCCAGGGTGGTGGGTCAGTCTTTTCAGCCTTGCCTACAAAAGGCTCTATGGAGGTGGCAAAGGCCTTATCCAATATCCAGACGCCCAGGGGTAACAGGTGCAAGCCATCCAAGAACAGCTGCATGGCTTGTCAAGCATGACATCCCAAGCAGACAGACATTGGATCCCCTTGGAATGACACCAGTAAGTGTGCCACTTGCTATGACTGATCATTCCGTGTTTGTACTGTGGCATTATTCTTAGTAAGGGTAGGATGCTGCAAACGGTGAGTGTCATACTGGCCTGGACTACATAATCAGAGAGCTCATCTATGTCTCTTTTCATGTAGTCTAGGGAGATACATCTCAGGTCATTCACGCCAGCATGGACTATGACTGCATCATATTTCTACTTGCTTTGGAGTGACCTGCATACTTCTGTTATGTGGCGTATTGTGTCAGCCTACAGGCAGCTTACTGTACCCTTTCCCTTGTTCAGTCTGGTGTGCGGGACAGCAGTGTGTCTGACTATGGAGTCACCTATTACAACTGTATCAGGCATGTTGTTTCTCCTTCTGGCCTGTGACTGTTTGGCACACCAGCTTTGTGTACTATGTGTTGCATGTGCTATGTTTGGAGGTTGTTTGATTGGGAGTCTGCTTTAGAGGCCTCTGTTGGTGTGCTGTGTTTGTAATTTGTGCCTCCGGGAATGTTTTTCTGTGTTTATGTGTTTGGTTTGCAGTTGTGATAGGTCTATGTGGGACTGTGTTTGTGGTGTGTGTGGTTACCTTCTCCTCCTGACTAGTTTTGGGAGTACTGAGTTGAGGGAGCTCAGCCTCCAGTTTGGATAGATGGTGCATCTCTCACATATATTTGTATTTCTTGAGTGGAGTTGGGGGTTGTCTGTGCACTTGGGGCAGGTGTAACATTGCCTCAGGATTCACAGATTCAACTTGTTGTGGCTGGCCTTAGTGGATTGTATGTGTGGACAGATTTTATTGCCATACTACTGATCAGTGATTACTTCATTGTTTATGTTTGCTCTATCATGTAGTAGCTTCCTCATTCTCTTGCATGGTTTGGTTATGGCTGGTGTCCACCATGCCAGATTCCTGCGTGTATGGCATTGTGTCTTGTTTTAATTTAGGATTGCATAATCCAAGCATTCCTGGCAGTGTTCATGGAATGGCTGTATTACAGGTTCTGAGGTGTGGCCCATATTTTGCACCTGCACAGGACCTTTAATGGATTCCACATCAGTGTGGAGGAGTGCAAATATTGCTTAACACATGTTTTTCACTGTGGTTTTCTGGCCAGGGACTGTGGTCAGGATTTGTATATCCAGTGTGATTACTCTATGGTCTGGTTTTACCAGTGAGCAATACATTTCTCGTTTTGCCATCCAGTACCCATGTTGCTGATTATCACATCCAATATGCTTACCCCTCTTGTGGGAGTGGTACGTTGCTCCTGGGCCTTTTGGTTTATGGATTCTATGAACATTTGTCCTACACTGTTGGAGCTAGTATAATGCTCCCAGTCTATGTCTGGGTATTTTCAGTCACCCAATATAATGTGGTTTGGAGGACTTGATATATTCATGTATTCCAGCATAGGCCAGGTGCAGTTCCTGGTGTTGGGACAGTAGTCTGTAGCAGGCTATAAACTGGGGGGCAGTTTTAGCCACTGTTACTTGACCATGGCTAGTCCATGCTGCTTTTTGTTGTGGTACCAACATGGGGGTGTGGTTATCCTTGACAATTCTTGCTAGTCACCCTCCTTTTGTAGCTTGTTCCATGTTTTGAGGCTGTACAGCACAGTATGAGGTGTAACCTGGTAGTGTTAGGGTGCTGTTGTGAGCCTTGACTCAGTTTTCTGTTACAGCGCAGATATCAACATTCTTCATACTGGTTGAGTTTAGATTGCATGCATCTTGCTGTTTCGACTTATCCCTTATCTTATTCTTATCCCTTCTGATACCTATGGAGATAGGTTTGTGTTTTGAGCCTTACCTATTCAGGGCACGCTGTGGGTAACAACAGCCTTCGCCAGTATCCATATGGCCTGCACTGATAGGTGCACGCCAGTCCTAGCAGATGGTGCATCATGTCATGCTCAGCATGTCATCCCAGACTGGCACACATTGGATCCCCTTTGACTAACTGCGGTACTTCAGTCAATTATTGCACTTGATCATCTCATAGTCATGTTGTGGCATGATGCTTGGTGAGGGTAGGATGTTAGTCAGGGTCCTCAGGTGTGCATATAGTACATGGTGTTACATTACTTAACACATAGCATTCATGCCTCAGGTGGTGCTGCAGGGCTGCCTCTGTCGGATGCGCATATTACACTTCCCTGTACATGTTTGAGAGCAGATTGTGTCATGTTAGGCATCCCTGTTACTATATGAGTGAGTCAGAGAGGGGTATCATTCCCAGGGTTTCTACTGAGCCAGTGTATGTGCTATGCGTTGCCTCTTTGCCAAGGCCAGGGCATACTGGGCATGCCTCCTTCTGCCTACTGGGGCAGGCTCAGGTTGTTCCTTCTCCGAGTCACGCTCTGCCTGTAATGGCCTTGGCAATGGTGGGGGGCTGTTTGGCCCGGCCCTATGCTGGTCCTGCTGCAGCTGTTTTCGCAAGATCATATTATGTAGCATAGCACATACCATGACAATTTGGGTACATGTAGTTGGTGTGTACTGCAAGGCTCCACCAGATGTGTCCAGACACCGGAACCGTGACTTGAGCAGCCCAAACACACGCTCTATTACATTACATGTTTGTGCGTGTGCCTCATTATGGCATTCCTGTTCAGGTGTGTGTGCGTTTCTGATGGGTGTCATCAGCCACGGCTCCAGTGCATAACCTGCATCCCCCACTAGGTGTCCATGCGGGATGTCCCCATTGGCAAATGTCTGGTACAGCTGCGTCAAATGCCAGATGTGGGAATCATGGTAGCTCCCAGGACAGCCAGCACACACATTCATTATTATGCACTGGGCATCACACACAACCTGGCAGTTGATGGAGGGGAAGCCCTTGCGGTTGATGTATGCCCTACCCCGCTCACCGGCTGGTGCTTTGATGCATATGTGCATGCAGTCTATTGCACCCACTACCTCAGAGTATTCCACTATTTGCTGGAAGAGATGCATATTGCTGGCCAATACCTCACGGGCATTGGGGAAATATACATGATCACTGATATGTGCTGACATGGCATCCAGGAACTGGTGCAGTACCCTGGTGGCTGATGCCTGTGATATCCCCATCATATCACTAGTTGGTCTCTGGAAGGTACCTGTTGCTAGTATTCTTAGGCCAACACATACCTTGGTTTCCACTGGGATGGGTTCCCCTCTGTTGGTTCTGTGTGTGAGGCGTGGCCTGCACAGCTCCACTATTTGCTGCAGGAGGTCTCTGTCCACTCTATAGCGCTCTACTATCTCCAGCTCATGTAACCCGTGGTAGGTGACCCTGGGCCTGTACACTCTTCTCTGTCTCCTCACTGTGGGTTGTTTGGCACCATCTGCATTGTCACCACCCTCAGCAAGTCGCCTGTCTCATTATGACAGCTATGGCAGCCCCTAACATTTCTGCTCTGAGTTCAGCTTTTTCAGTTTTCACTTCTGATAACTTAACTCCTGTCTTGCAGTGTCTCTTGAGAGAAACATCCTGCACTGCTGTTTGCAGAGTTTTAAGTGCTGGGCTGGGCTACTATTCTGCCTGTGTAATTGCCTGCATCTAATTGTTTTCACCTGCTAGCTCCAGCAGTATTCCCTGCTAGCTTCCTACTAAATCTGTTGCTTCCTTTTTCCTTTCTGTTTCCTCAGGGTGGAGCCGTGTAAACCAGCAGAAACACGCTCACAGTGGCTTACACGCGCGCACACATACTTACATGGTTCAGAATCTGCTTATTCAGATTAAAACGCATGCATGCCCACGCAAACAGTGTTAAACATCTCCCAACACGCTCCCACATGCTCAGTCTGCCTTACACGCGCGCACACTGCCTTACTCGCGCTTCATGGCGCGCACACGTGCGCATACACATTCAGTAAGAAACTTTGGTGTAGGCAACAGTGTACACCTTCCATTTCTTGACTTTCTCATGCTTAGTTAGTGGCACACCTCTTTCCATGATATCTGTCTGACATCTGTCATGTAACTCTGACCTCCAATGAACTGCATGTCTTTCTACCATTCCCCCCTGTGATGTCACCTATCTCCTACTCTGTTCCGCCCCCTTCTGTAACTCTTACACTACTCAGACTGTGCTGATTTGCTATGTGACAGTGGAATTCAGCATCCTTACACTCATTTGCATCAGATTGCCTACTAATGCTTAGTTACATGTCTTAGACTCAGCTTCCCCCCTTAGCAACCACTACACGGTGGCCATGTTGGTTTTGGTCTGCTGGTCCCTGCATTGACATTCCATGTATTGCATAAAACCTACATTTGTAGGTTTAAAACCTTCATTTTTATGTTCTATACAGCGCAGCCCATTTGCACGGGGCTGCGCCGGGTTTAAACATCGGCAATCGCCGAAAAAAAAATTATATTTTTAATATATTTACATCAGGTTACTTTGCCAATGGTCACATATTTGGCCATTGGAATGCTGCCTGACACATATGCACCCTTTATTTGGAGCTGACATGGCTCCATTGCAGTTTTTGCAGAAACATACTCAGTTGTCAACTGAGTACATTTCTGCAGCTAAAACGGCTCTTACATGGGCTGTTCTGGGCTTCCTGGATCGCTAATCATCCTCATTTGCATGCTATTCGGCTGCAAGTGAGGTGGTTAGCTTATCCACGCCCACTCCGTGTAAGAGCCGTTTTAGCTTGTCTCTTACATGGACTTTGGGCTGTTCCTGGATCACAAAGGCTGCATGGAGTCTTACACTACTCTTAGACTCCGTGCAAGCCTTCGTGAATCCGGCCCAAAGTAAATCTCTTCTAGCGCCTCAGCTGCTATGAGTCTTTACAGAGTATACTTTTTCCTTTTACTAAATACCTTATATAGGTTAAGTCACAATCATTAATCAATGATTCAATTAAATAGTTAAAAACTTTCATAAAGTTTTAAGGGCATCTCACATAAAACATTTCCAAATGAACTCCTTATTGAGTCCCCTGGGAAACAATGTCTTATATTTTAAAATAAAAATAGATTCCTTTTTCCTTAAATTATGTTTAATACCTTCTGGTGTACTAAACAGATCATTCAGCTGTTCTAAAACTGTGGCCTGTAATCCCTCGGGGTCTGTTATGACGTGTAAAAAAGTCTGCTACAGGGCTAAACTGTTTATTTTTCTTTATATTTCTTAGATGTTCTTTAAGCCTAGTGGCAAAACTTCTTTTGCTCTCCCCTATGTAGTAAATACCACCTAAGTCCATATGTTATTCTTTCACTAGTACGTTCCCTCTGTGTCAAAAATGTTTCCATTAATATCAGGGAAATGATTCACAACATACCGACATATTGTACAAGTTCCACAAGGGAAAGTACCCTTATATGAGAGCTCTTTTTCTCTATATATATTTGGTCTTTTAAACCCCCATGTACTAAAATGTCTTTTAAGTTTCTTCTTTTTCTATAAGAAAAACGTAGTTTAGTATTTTTCAAAAAAACTATGTCCCTTTTTGCAAAGGTCCAATAAGATCTAACAAAATTTTCTAACTTCTTTGAGAAAGCAGAGTATTTTGAAACAAAATATAAACTATCCCCTTCCTTTCTACATTTGCATTGGTATTTCCTTTTTTATTAACACACTTTTTATACTTTCCGTTTACTCTATGGTACCCCTCCCACACTTTTTCCTTTTCATATCCCCCTCTGCAAGAACATTTGAATTGTTTTACTGATTTCACTACTACGCTTCTGGGCTTCATTACATAGTCTTTTAATTCTTAATAGTTCCCCATATGGTACAGAGAATATTGTGTGTGGAGGATGACAACTTGTTCCGTGTAGCATATGATTTTGTTTTTCTAGTTTCCTATATATTTTTGTTTTTAATTTTCCATTCTTCTGCCCTTCAATGATTATATCTAAATAATTTTATTTATTTATTTATTTCAGTTTGATGACCGGGGAAGTCCACTGGGCTTTGAAAGGCCCATTTTCAGTGGAGGCCTGGGGAGATAAGCTCCATGACACAATTACAGTAACAAGTCAATTACAATTCAAAAATGTCAAAAATATTATCAATAGTAAGTTCGATCCATCAGTAATTAACCTTGTTTCCTTTTTGAAGACCATCAAAATGAATTCCAAACCTGTTCTCATGTATATCTTGAATAAACTTTTCCTTTTTTTTTATTTAACATTTTTTTATAGGGATAGTCTGACTGGGTCACAGAACCCATTTTCAGTGGAGGCCTGAGGAGAAAAGCTCCACATGCAGACATGTAAGACAAGGCAAAACATAATCCACAATGAGATTAAAAACTTTACAATGTACCATTAGTTAAAACATACTCTGTGAACAGATTACAAACTTTACAATGTACAGTTAATTACAACTTTATAACATATTCATTTTATTAAGATTCATTACAATAGATTTCTTGGAAGATATTGAGAAGTTAACAATGTGAACATGGCATTCAGTGAAAATACACTGAACTTCATGAGAGTTGGAGATACAGAAATAGAATTTCAGGTTAGCAGAACAGAATGGATGAGATTAGTATAGGCTTGTTGTGGAAAATAGTAGCATTGCAGTTTTAAAAGTACAGACTTAGTGGACATTTAGAGAGACAGAAAAACAGTACAGAGATTAGGGTGACAGAAAGAGTAAAGTGGAGGGGCTTCACAGATATATTCGGAGATTAAACAGACAGAAGAGAAAAAGGGGTGGGGCAAGTGTGGTAGCTGAGGTAGAGGGGAGATTAGCCAGGTGTTGTACATGTGCAGAGCCATGTGTTATTTAGGTGTTCTTTTAAAGAGGCTTTGAAGACTGCCAGGCCTGTGATTAATCTGGTGGTTTGGGGAAGAGAATTCCATAATTTTGTGAAAGAGTATGAGTATGGACATCAGCCTGGTCTTTTTGAGGGTTTAGGGACTGCTAGCAGGTTTTTGTCTTCTGATCTTAGGGATCTGTTAGGTATGTATGGTTTGAATAGCTTGTCTAGAGCAGGGCAGGCAGTGGGTTTGTAAATTAAGTTGTGCATAAATGGAGTTTGTGGTGAACTTTGCGACTTTATTATAACATTGTTCCATTTTGGACTTAGTGGAGTTTTGTAGGTTGGTGAGTATAGTAGCACCATAAAATAGCCAGGGGAGCAGGCATGTTTTAGCCAGGGTAACCTTGGTTGTGGTGATTAGGAATTGCCTATTTCTGTATAGAAGTCCTAATTTTTTGTGAGTTTTCTTTATGTTTTGTTGGATATGGAGGTTGAAGGTACATTTGCTGTCAATAATGACTCCAAGTAGTTTTGTTTCCTGTACTCTTTCAATGATAGTGTTATCAGCTGAGTAAATGAGAAATTAGTCAGGGCCAAGGGTAGTGTTTTGGGGGTGAAAGACTATAAGTTTATTTTTTGGGGGATTAAGAGAAAGTTCAGCATTTGTGATCTAGGATTCAATGGTAGTGAAAGACTTTTGAGTGTTACAGGGTAGTGCAGAAAGAGTGCAAGATGTATATATAATGGTGGAATTGTCTGCATATTCAATGAAGGTTTCAGGAAAAGAGGAAGTATGTAAGTTGTTTGTGACTATGTTAAACAGTAGGGGACCTAGGATAGAGCCTTGAGGGACTCCTGTAGGGTTATGAAGAAAGTTGGTTTGACCATTTCTTAGCTTGTTTCTGATCTTGTAGGTAACTTTGAAACCATTGTACTGTGGTATGGGAACACCCTAGGTTAGACAGTGTGTCAAGGAGTAAGTGGTGAGAAACCATGTCAAAGGCTTTAGGGAGGTCAAGGAATACTGAGAATACAAAGTTTCCTTCCTCTGTAGCTCTATTCATGGTATCTGTAAAAGATAATAAAGCTGTGGATGTGCTATGCCCAAGTCGGAAGCCATGTTGAGTTTGGGTAAGTAGACTATTCTGCAATAGGTATGTCATTAATTGTTGGTAGATGCATCTTTCGAGAATTTTGGCTATAGGAGATCAAACAGATATGGGGAGAAAGTTGGATGTTTTGGTGGAGTTACCTCCATTGTGGATAGGGGTGATATGAGGTCATTTCCATACAGTAGGGACTAGAGATTGAGATAGAGATCTGTTTATTAGGATGCTGATTGGATAGGTGACTGAGTCACTGGCAAGTTTAAGGTATTGTGGTGAGAGATTATCTGCTGGTGTGGAGCAGGGTTTTAGTTTGAGTACAGTTTTTTATGATTGCTGTGAATACGGGCTGAAATGAGAAAGAGGTCTGGTTGTCATTGAACTGGTTATGTGTGTTATTGTTGTTGGCAGGCTCTGAGTTATCTGATGAGAGGTTATTGGTGTTTGAGTTAGAGAATGAGTGGGGGTCCCATGTTGAAGTTATTTGTTAGTAGGTCTGCTATGGATTTTATAAAGTGCTTATTTTGGTCTTCGGCTTTAAGGAATAGGGGGACATTGGGTGATGGGGAGTGTTCTTTGTTTGTACCTGGGTTGAGAAGGGTTGATATTGAGAGCCAGAATTTTTTGGGGTTGCATTTTTTGTTGTAGCTGAAGGTGTGAGTAGTAGGATTTCTTGTTGTGTTTACTAGCTTAGTCATGTTGTTGTGGAGTGTTTTGAAATGGATGAGATTTTGCTCTGTTTTATTTTGTTTCCAAGTGTTCCAGGCTTGGTCTCTTTGTTTCATCAGGTTAATACAGTCTTTGGTAATCCATGGGATTGTCTTTTTTTATTCTTTTTATCCTTAAAGGGGCTAGAGTATCATGTATGTTTAAAAATGTGGTACTGAAGTACAGGACAACATCATTAAGATGTAGCAGTTTTAGGGGTATTCAGTTTATTTTTAGGAGTAGGTCATTACATTTTTGTTGACTGAATTTAGATGGATTTCTGACTGATTTCAGAGTGTGTATTTTTAGCCTGTGGGTGCTGGCTCTAATAGTACATGTGGGAAGGTGGTTACTAAGTGAAAAAGAGTGCACCTGAAGAGGAGAAATTGGTTGGATGAGATACTAGGATCCTGTCTAGTGTAGTTTGGTGACTGAAGTCTTTGTTATACTGAGTTGGGCTTTTAATTAGCTGTGAAAAACTGTGCAGGTTAATACTATTATGGGGATGTCAGCTGCAATGGCATGCCAATCGATGTTTGCATCACCTAAGATGACTGTCTCATAATTGATTTTTTGGGATGTCCAGGTTAGTATTTCTTCCAGGACAGGTATATTGTTTCCTGATGGAATGTATACTATTGTGATACAGATTATTTTAGTTTTATTGAGGTTCAAGAAGGATATTAGTATCTTGGCATTGGAAAAGGTGGGTATATTGTTTGAGTAGTGTGCAATATTGAATACAGAAGGATATAGAAGGGCTATACCTATGCCTTTCTTCTTAGGTCTATCTAATCTAGTAATGGCAAAGTTGGGAGGTGTTATTTCAGCATCCTTTTTGTTGGGATGTTAGGGCTAGTACATCAGGTTTATTTTGATCTATCCAGGTGTGCAGTGGGGTTATTTTGTTGCATATACTGCTTAGGTTCAATGTTATTATATTTAGGTTTTTAGGGTCAACTTTCAGTGTAGGATTAGTAGTTGGGCCTGTGTTTGGATGTATGTCTCCACCTTGAAGCACAATGGACATTAGATATGAGTACAGTGAGTTGTGTTTTTGTTGGTGAGAGTGGTATAAAATGGGGTTTACTGGGTGTAGTGGTAGCAAGTTGGAGGCTAGAGACATATAGGAGGGTATATTGAAAAAGCTGAGGAGAGATGTTTGAGAGTATTAATGTTGTCAAATATTTTCCACAAAAGCTAGTATAGCCATAAACACATTACAATCATGATTTAAAATGGAAATGGATCTATATGAAGCTGGGTGTGATGGATCTTTACCATCTTTAGGTATTACAAACACTACAGCTTTCTTCCAAGAGGTTGTTGCTTCCCTCATTTTACAATATTGTTAAAGCAAACCTCCCAGATCTTATCATTTTCTTCCCTTTGTAACTTCCAAACTTCTACAGAAATACCAGCTGCTCCTGGAGACTTTCCTGCAGATTGATTAAACATCACTTTTTATATCATCTCCTTCTACCTTAACTGTTAATTGTTGAACCTCTTCTAACTTTGACATTTCTATATTTCCAATAAATATTTCCATTTGTGCCCTTGATTTCTGCATTTCTTTGCTTTGTACAAATTTTCATAAAATTTCTAGAATATGTTTAATACCTCTACAGGATTTCTGGTTATTTATCTAGTTATAGGCTCCCTAAGTTTGGCGACACCCCCTTCTACTTTCTGTTTTGGTGCTCTGGAATTATCAAAAAGTAGTTGCTTAACAGCAATACTCATGCATATTACCCAGATACTCCCTTATTTTCTCTTTAGCATTCTGCATTTGTGCCTCTTCTTACTATGTGAGATTCTCCTTATTTTGCAATACTTTAACATTTGTCAGCTCCTCTAAATAATTCCTATTACTTCTTAACCATATCTCTTTTTCCTTTTCCTTTTTTTCTTTTATTTCTACCCTATTTTTAAATTGCATTTCCAGTTTATCCCACTCACCAGTTATAATTTTGATCTTTCCTAGTAACTCTTGAACAATTTCCACTACTCATTCCTTAAATTCCTTTGTTCTTAACAGATAAGTAGGAAAGCACCAGTATCTAATTTTTAATTCATTACCCTCTAGTTATATCTTGATTTTTATTGGTACTTGATCTGAAATTGTTATTGGTTGTGCATTGTAACTTTCAATTAAATGCACATGTTCCTGTAAAATATAATTTATTTCTAGTCTAGCCTACTTATTGTACCTTGGGGAATAATATGTAAATTCTCTCAGAGTTCCTACTACTGAATTCACATCGTTTATACCAAATACTTTTATAAATTTCTATAGAAATCTACTCTCTTTTGTTATATTTCCCTTCTAGGTCCCTTAGACATCTTCACTGTTACAAATCAACTTCCAGTCCCTACCTATAAGTAATACTCCCTGCTGAAAGTTGATTATTTTTCAGAAATGTTTCTTAAGCTGCATAATAGTAGTTTTTGCTGGAATATACATTTTTGCCAACATAATCTTCCTCCCTTGCCAATAGCCCCATAATATCACAAATCTACTATTATTATCTGTTTCCTCATGTTATTGTTTTCCTCTTCTATAACTATTAGAGCTCCTGTAGCAATTAGTATAATTATTCCCATTTTCCTTTGTCCAAGATATTCTGCTGAATATCCATCTCAAAATCCTTTCTTTGTGAAATTTACATGCTCATTTCTTTTCAAATATATCTCCTGTCACATTACTATTTCCTCTCTGCATTTCATAATATAATTCAGTATTCTTTCCCTTTTGTCTATACCTGTAAGGGCATTTCAATTCCAAGATAATATGGATAATGTAGCCATTGTTATAAGAAGCTATTGTTTCCACCTATTATATGCCACCTCCTTTTTTGAATATGTATTTCCAACTTTTGTGTAATATGCACACATTAATATTTGGCAGGCTGATCTTTTACGCTTTGTTTCTTGTCATCTCCATTTGAACTTGTATCACATTTTTCAAGACTTGTTGCTTTAATGAAAACTGTCTGACAAAAAAAAAACAAACAAAAACAAACAAAACAAAACAAAAAAACAGCAGCACCCCCAGGCATTTCCTAACCTAAAATTAAGGTTATCCATGCTAAAGTATATTTAAAGCCTGCTGCTCCTACTTACATTGATTGGTGTCTGTTCCTTTGTTCCTTTCTTATCTCTATTTCCTCCCAGACTTGAATCACAGAGTGTATGAATTCAGAAAACATTAACTTTTAGCCTGAAGAAAAAGTACACTGGCTATCTTTAAATAAAACCAATGTATACAATGATCTATTAAGTTTATAAAAGTATTAAGGTTGCTAGGGAAGCTGCTATCTCTTATTCACTTCCAGTAATTTCAAATGTTATTTTTCACTGAACTGCTTGCCCTTGTGCCTTAACATTTTGTATTTCCCTTAGAAAAAAATGCTCAGAACTCTCAAGATTAATTGCTTGGTCCTGCATACATCTCCATGGAAATATAGTCAGAATTGAAAAAGAAACAGCTAATAATTCTGCAGATGCATGGAGGAATCTGTCAGGGTCGCTAAGAACAGAACAAAATGTACAAATGCCTTCAACTGCAGACTCCTTGACTCTCACTGAAGACTTTCTAAAGGAAAAAAAACAAGTCAAAGTCATTGAATTTACAAGAAACCTAGCATTTATCATGGATTTCACCATTTTGTGTTATTTTATAAGCCTACTTGCTTATACTTATTTTAAATTAAGCCAAGGGCATTAATCTAGTCATTGACCTTTGCAGAAATAAGAGAAAATATAACAATTCTAGATATTATATATTCAGTGCACTTTAACACCCCATTCCCATCCCAGCAGCCCAAGACAGCAGCATATTAACTTAAATTTGCTTTTGTCTGGACTTTCTTTTCATTTTACATTACAAAAGCCAATATTTCTTACAACTAAAAAGTCCTTGTTTCTTTTAAAATTTTTCTTACATACAATCACTGAAAAGATTCAACCCAGCCCTCACATTTAAAATACCCATTACTACATACTTCATAAAATTGCTTTAGTATGGATTATGCAGTTTATATCATAAAATGTTTTATAAAAATACTCTTAAGAACAAAAATTGTTTTACTTACATTTATTTTTTTCCTTTTAGTGTCTTCAAAATATTAATGACGTAAAATAAGGTATATGCTTTACAGTCAATTCACAAGTTTAACAAAGTCATCAAAAGCTCAATCTCTGTCAGCAACTTTTTCTTACAAAGCCATATTTCACAAATGTGATTGTGGCTTTATAATCTCACATTCATTCACTAATTTCAGAGTTGCTTGTCTTCTTCCTGTTTTTCTCCATCTCCCAACACTAGACTCTAGTTCAAGTCAAAGGTACTCCAGTGCTTTTTTCTGTATCTCATGCATTTTCCTGTGGGGCATTGGAAAAGGTCTCATTGGCAAAGTCTCTCTATGAAATGTATTTTCAGAAGAATAAGAAATATAGTCCCCTTCTGTTTGATGGCTAATTTTTGCTGGATAAACTTTTCTATTTTCTCTTTAGCCTATTCAGCTTCAAAAATGTATTTGATCATCCAGGAAAAATATTCTGAAGACATCCGGATACAGCAGCTTGAACCTCAACTTACCTCTTGACATTCACTGATTGCTGGGATAAATTAGGATATCTTCTGCCTGATGTACAGTGAATAATCATTTTTACACAAACACTCTAATGTCTCCATTTTTAATACTTTTTCCTTCCATCATAGTTTTGTCAGGATCAGCCCTTTCTCCTGGTATTATTGCATCTTTACTAGTACAAGTCTTAGCTGCTTTCTCATGGCCAGGTTTGAAGCATACACGTGATGTACCCTTTCAATTAATACATCCTGTTGTACAATACCAGTCCAGTTGCTTACTTCTGCTTTAATAAAATTTGTACTGTGTTTTCCTTCCAGTTTCTTTGGTACAGCAGAAAATATCCTGTTTTCTCTGCATGCTCTGTCTTCTAACTCTACCATTTTTTTAAACAGCTCTTCTTGAGAAGTCTTTTCAATGAATGATTTTTGCAATTTTATCAGTTCATCTGAATAGCTAGTTAAAGCTTCTTCTATTTTTTCCAGCCATTTGTTATGCGAGTTGATGTAATCTTTCAATGTTTCTTTTATTTTAATTAACTCTGAATACATTTAATGTATTTGTTTTTTCTAAATTACTAGAAGACAACTTTTGTCCCAGAGCTGAAGCTTGAACTGCTTTTTGTTGAACATCAGCAGGATTTTTCCTCTTCACCTTTTCTTGCCGATTTTATTTCTGGTTCTCTAAAATTCTTCTTTGCTGGCATCCAGGCAGTGTGCTTAGTAGCCAGTAGCAGAATTGCTAGCTCTTATTTCTCAGTTTCTTTTTCACAATGGGAGAGCTGAAATTAAGCTGTTGATCAGTGTGCAGCCATCTTGGAAGTGTCCAATTTAAAAGATACATTTGTCATAAATATAAATTTTAATTGACTATCAAAAAGCTGAAATAATTATATTACAAGATTAATCACATTCACTATTGAGAAATGTATGTTTAAGGCTGACCAAATAAATATTATACAGACTAAATAAGAATGGTCATACTTAAAAAAAAGACAAAACATTTTTGAGAGACATTCAGGTCTCCAAAATGACAATGTTTACTTGTATAAAGACAATGCGCAAAAGCAGTCTACCACCACAGAGTGCAATATGAATTCTGAGGATTCCAATATCTGAAGTGAGTCAGGCAATCAGCACAAAGATTTTTAAGGAACCTCCTACTCAGAGGTTTACTTCCATTGACTGTCTCTCTTTGTGTTTTGAAAACCTTGCTTGAAACCCTCACTAACTTCTATGTTGTTATTCTTAGTGTCCTTCTCCATACCTGAGGAGTTGGGTAACATTCTGAGCAAGGGGTTCCCTTAAATATCTTTGTGCTGATTGACTAATAGTGAGTGATAGTAACATTTTAGTCACATTGGACATTTAGTTCCTTTATTCAGTTATACCCCATGATGTAAGTCTAGAGTCCTTAAGCAATGGATGTCTGGGCTCATGGGATATTTAATTATGACCAGGTTAATAGACATTATTTAAAATAAGATTTTTATTTGTGCTACAATTTTCAACAGACAAAATAACTAGCTATTGGTTCTTGTAAAGTATCCAGGTACAGCAACTTAGTGTTAACAATCTGGGAAAGACAATGGGGGATTCATGAGGCTACCACAATGTGTACACCTCTTTAAACACATTGTGGTACCCTTTTTTGTTCAGCATCCACCCTAACATGGTATCAGTATAGGGATCTGGGGTGAGGGGGGGGCAGTAAACATCAGGGATTCTACAAATGGGCCATAATGCCACATAAATTATTACAGTGGTCAGGAGTGGGGGGACACACTAGCCACTAGAGAAACTACAAGTGTGCCATAATGTCACATAAACTGTTATGGTGGTTGGGAGTTGGCATAATTATGTGACATTATAGCACACTTGTAGTTGCTCTATAAATGGTAGAGAAGACAAGTTAGGGGGATATGCATGGGGAGTGTGGTGTGTGTGTGTGTGTGTGTGTGTTTACGTTTGAATGTATACTTGTGTGTCTTGGAGTGACTGTGGAGAGGAATGCCAATAATTACCCAAGCAATAATAATTACAATTTGGAGACATGCAAATTAACCAATAATGAGGTCTCACCTTGTCAAGGCTTACATGTTTTTGAATCGCAAATTATCTCATCATGAGAATAGGGTATTTTTAGCATGAGCCATACGGCTTGGGGTAGACCCTTTAATGACTTCCCGGGAATATGTTTTATGTTTGGTAAAAACACATGTTTTGGTATCATTTGTTAGATGTTATACTTGTTTATATGGAAAGGAAATACCACAGAGTTTAATTAATTCATCTACTTTTTAATTGTTGTACTGAGCTGTTTGTGATTTAAAGTTAATTGTGGTTGTACTGAGCTTCTGTGATTGAAAGGCAATTATAACCTTCATAATATTACTTTCCATGGTATTTCACTATATAAAGGGTTTGATGCCTGTGCCCTGGCCCAGCAATCAAGGAGTCTCAATCCTCACCACTAACATCAGATATGAGGAAAGTATAACAAATGCACACAGTAAAGTGCAATTTCCCTTAAGAGCACACAGAGATCACAGTCAGTCCAGGGCTGGCCACTCCCTTTCTCCCCAGGTCCCCAATAAGACTCCCCACTGGCACAGCTATAGGGTCTAGATCTCAGCCTAGCTGGGCAAGCTAAAATCTCTAGCACCCTCTCTGTCCAACCAGTGCTTTGTGTCACTGCCCAAGTAGTTGACACACACACACACACACACACACACACACACACACACACACACACACACACACACACACACACACACACACACACACACACACTTTGAGAAGAGGTTATACAACCACACAGAAACTCCTGGGGAAGGCTGGCACAGGTTCTCCAGCTGTGCCCCTTTCTCCCAGACTATACAGTAGTAATTACTGCCACCACCCAGCTAATATTTATCAGCTAATCAAAGGCCCTTAAAAGGGTGTCCAATTATTACTGTGCAATATTAATATCCAATTGGTAGTATAGCCCAGGGCTAAAGCTATTAGAGTGGCCTTGTACAGTTTTACCAAAGGCATGTAAGTACTCTTAAGAGCTTAACTTATCTCTACACAAACCAGCCACAGTTAAAAGTTTTTAAAATGTTTAATAATAAATAATTAAAACCACAAGACAATACTTTCTACTTCTATACAGTGCTAGTTAAAAGTTCAGTGATCACACAGAAATACTTAAAATAAATCAGTAGTACAGTTCTGACATCACAGAAAAACACAGACTAATCTTTCTATAGTTTTTAGCTATCTCTAAATGAAAACACAAGTCTAAGATAACTTACATAAGACAACAGGCAGATTGCTGAGTTGGATAGTCAGACAAAAATGCTTAATAATCTCTTGTTCTCACTGTTTAAAATTAAACTACATTCCTGCTAAACATTACATCATCTTTTACACTTTCCTTTTGTTCCCAGGCTGACAGAAACTGCATTTACATTCTTTTACACTTAGAGCAATAAAGGACATTCCACATGTAAATTCTGGTCATTAACTTTAGCCTTAAAAAAATAGGCAGGAAGCCTTTATTTAGCCGGACTGGAACCGACTTGTAAAACATTAAAGGCAGTGATGAAATAATTTTAATTTTCAAAGGACCAACAAGAAATGCTTGATTTTGCTTTCTTTACAGCAGATGGCAATGTTGCCACATTGTTTTAAGTTCAGCATTCATATTTACAAATGATAGTATTATTTGTGCAATTAGGGTGGCCACCGTGGTGCAGCGGTTAGTGTTGCCGCCTCACAGCAAGAGGTTCTCTGGTTCGATTCTCGGCTGGGGTGCCTTCTGTGCAGAGTCTGCATGTCCTCCCTGTGGTTGTGTGGGTTTCCTCTGGGTGCTCCGGTTTCGTCCCACATCCCAAAGACATGCAGTAGGTGGATTGGACACTCTAAATTGGCCCTAGGTGTGAGTGTGTGCATGTGTATGCCTTCTGTGGAAGGTTGGGCACCGGGCTGGCAACTGGACACCGTAAAACTCCACTGTCAATCATGAGCGGACAGATGATCTGCTGTGGCGACCCCTGACTGCGAAAAGCCAGAAGAAGAAGTATTTGTGCAATTCTATCTGGCTAGGCCGTCAGCCTTCACTCTTCTCTACCAGTCTTCAAATTTCTCCCCCCTTCCAGAGAACTCAAGCTAGTTTTTCAAGTGACCCTTGAGAAACGCCGCTTGAGAGGGTTAGGTCTGAGTATACCTACCCCATTCCCTGTCTTGAGAGCCCATCTGCATTGGTATTGCTACTGCCACTGCGGTGCTGCACTGACATGTCATATGCTTGCAACCCCAGGTTCCATCTTAGCAACTTGGCATTTTTCTGACTGGCTATGTTTAACCATGTTAGAGGGTTGTGATCTGTCATAACAGTGAATTTCCTTCCATACAGATAAAGCTGATGTTTCTGCAATGCCCACACTATGGCTAGACATTACTTTTCTACAGCTGCATAGCATTCCTCCCTGGGTTGGAGCCTATGACTGAGATAAACCACTGGGTGCTTTTCCCCCTCTGAAGAAATCTGGCTAAGTACAGCCCCCATCCAATGGTTTGAAGTATCCACCTGCACAACAAATTCTTTGCTGTAATCTGGACTGGCTAACACAGGGGGTCCTCCCAAAGCTTCTTTAAGCTTCTGGAATGCCTACTCACATGCTGGGGTCCACACTACCTTATCTGGCCTGTTCTTCCTTGTCAGGTCTGTGAGGGGAGCAGCTATGGTGCTATAACTGGGGACGTACTTTCTGTAGTATCCTGCTGTCCTCATCTGCTTTTTGGTAACAAGTGCAGGCCATGCCTGAATGGCTTCCACTTTGGCAGGTCCTGGCCTTATCGTACCACTCCCCACTCTATGTCCTAGGTAGGAGACCTCTGCCATACCCACCTGACATTTGCTCAGCTTAATGGTCAACCCTGCCCTCTGTAGTCTGCCCAGCACCTCCCTGACATGCTGAAGGTGTTCTCGCCAGGAATGGCTGTAGATAGCAATATCATCTATGTAAGCCATGGCAAACCCTGCTGCTCCTGCTAGGATATGATCTACCAGCCTCTGGAAAGTTGCTGGGGCATTCTTCTTCCCAAAGGGCATCTTTTTTAACTCATACAAGCTGAAAGGAGTCATGAAGGCTGACCTATTTCTAGCACTGGGAGTCAAGGGCACTTGCCAGTAACCCTTGGTAAGATCAGTGGTTGCAAGATACTTAGCCCCATCAAGCTGCTCTAGGGCCTCATCTGTCCTAGGCATGGGGCAAGCAACCGACTCTGTGTTATTATTTAATTTCCTGTAGTCCACACAGAACCTGGTGCTGCCATCCTTCTTTGGCAGCAGCACCACTGGGGAGGCCCAGGGACTGTTGGACTCTTGAATCACCCCTAGTTCCAACATCTCATGTACTTCCTCCCTCAGGGTCTGTCTGACTCTCTCAGGCACCTTATAAGGGGCCTGCCTAATAGTCCTTTGGGGTCCTGTATCCACCTGGTGCTGCACCAGGTGGGTGCACCCTGGTTTCCCAGTGAACATGTCCCCAAATTCCTGCAACACTGCTCGAATTTCTCAAACCTGGGTAGGAGATAGCTGCTGGGACATTGCTACCCCTTCCACTGAGTTATCAGCCCGAGTGTCACTGAGGAGATCAGTCCCCAGATCTCCCTCAAACTCCTCCTGCAATTCACTGCAACTGCTCAGCACAAGGGCCTCCCTATCATGGTAACGTTTTATCATGTTAACATGGTACAATTTGTGCCGCGGCCATCTGCCCAGCAGTTCCACCATGTAGTTAACATCACTTAACTTTCTTACCACCTTGTAGGGTCCCTCCCAAGCTGCTTGCAGCTTGTTGTGTCTGACAGGAATGTGAACCATTACCTGCTGCCCCACAGCATACTCTCTAGCTTGAGCATTCCTGTCATGCCACACCTTTTTCTGTTGGGCTTCTGCCAGGTTCTCCTGGGCCAAGCCCATGAGTTCCCTGAGCTTTGTCCTGAGGTTTAGGACATGTGCCACAGCAGACTCCTTGTGAGACTCACACTCACCTTCCCACTCATCTCAAATTAAATCTAGAGGTCCCCAAACCCTATGTCCATACAACAACTCAAAGGGTGAAAAACCCGTGGATTCCTGGGGAACCTCTCTGTAAGCAAACAGATGGGGCAAATATTTGTTCCACTCCCTCTTAAACTGATCTGCAAATGCCCGTAGCATGGACTTGATTGTAGAGTTTAACCTCTCAACAAGACCATTAGTCTGGGGATGGTAGGGGGTGGTATTCATGTGCTTCATCCCACAGGACTTCCACAGACAAGCCAGCAGGTCTGACATGAAATTGTCACCTCTGTCAGTCAGTATTTCTTTTGGGAAAACTACCCTGATGAAAATCTCTAACAAAGAATTTGCCACCTTCTCTGCTTCAATGGAGGACAAAGCCACTGCCTCAGGGTATCGTGTAGCATAATCCCCTACCACTAGGATACATTTTTTCCCTGTGGAACTTGGGGTACTCAGAGGACCCACAATATCTATAGCTACCCTCTGAAATGGCTCCTCATTCACAGGCAAAGGCATCAAAGGAGCTCTCACCTTGTCTCCTGCCTTGCCTACCTTTTGGCACTGCTCACAGGTCCTACAGTACCCTGTTACATCTCTGGAAATTCCAGGCCAATAGAAGTTCTGCATAATATATCTCTTTGTACGTTTCATGCCCATATGACCTGCAAAGGGAATATCATGGGCTATGGCTAGAAGGGCCATACACTAGGCCCTAGGCATTACCAACTGCTGTACTCTCTCACCTTCTAGCCCTCCCTCAGGGGTCCACTCTCTGTATAGTAACCCTTTGTTCCAGTATACAGATTCCCCCTTTTCTTGAGAATCAGGTGCCTCCATAGCTACCTGCCTCAGGCCTTACAATGTAGGGTCTGAGAGCTGAGCCTGTCTCACCTCTCTCCTTGTAACCCTTCCCAGCTCACCTTCCACAGGAAGTCTGGCATCCTCTGACAGTGGTGCCTCATTATGAGCCTGGGTACTGCTACTCACCTCTACCTTTGCAGTCACTCTGTCCAAGGGACCATCAGTACCTACAAGCAGCTGTGGCTCACCTTCAGTCTCACTGCTACAGAGTAGCTCTCTCCTTGAAGTAACCACCTCAGCAGTCCTGGCTGCAAGTATGCAGCCTGTCTAGGTCTCCCCCAGGCTACCAGACCCACATGCTTGTCTCCAAGCCTGACTGCGTGTAAATGCACAAGCACAGGGTACTGCACTATCAAAATCATTCCCTATCAGGACATCTGCAGGTTTATCCTCAAACACACCTACTTGCTGGTTCCTTTTCCACCCTCCCAGTCAAGGTAAACCCTAGCCAAAGGTATATGGAATAAGATCCCTCCGAAAGCCCTGACTGGAGTAGACTGCCCAGGCAAGTAGTGCTCCTCTGTAACCATTGCAGGCTTTACAATGGTTATATCAGAGGCTGTGTCTCTCTTGGCAATGGCCTCTTTGCCATTCAGTACAATAGGATATAGCCTGTGGTGGTAGTTTGGTACCCTTGTTGTCCCAAGACAAATTACTATTGGCATTATGTCTTTCCCACTTACTGGCTCCCTCACCTTTGGTTCCCCACCTTGCTTCCGTGGACACCTGTATGCCACATGGCCCCACTGGTTGCATTCAAAACATTTAACCCTAGCTCTTGGACGTGTACCTGGACTAGTGGCTTCCCCTGCTACTGGCAGATTCTGTTGTGGCAGTCTGTGCTGCCCACTATGGGTTCCTTTAGACCCATGAGCAATACTGGGAGTCTCCTTCCTGTGCAGGGCTGCCTTGCTTGCCAGGTATAGGTCTCCCTTCTTCTCCAACTCATCTGAGGTAGCACATTGTCTATCAGCTAACCAGATCCTCATGTCCTCAGGCAAAGTGCTAAGGGCTTCTTCCCTCACCAAAAGGTCTGCCAGCCCTTCAAAAGTGGTGACCTGACATCCACTCACCCACCTATGGAAATAAGTGCTCAATTCAGCAACATATTTACACACACTTTCATCTGCCTTGTGTCTATGCTCACAAAACTTTTTCCAATACATTTCAGGTGTTAGCTTAAACAGTTCTAAAAGATATTTCTTTACAGCAGTATAATCAAAACATGCAACGTCAGACATTTTAGCTAATGCAGTTACAGCTTTACCATGGAGTAAGGGGGTCAGGAACCGTACCCAGAACCCTTGGTCAACTTCATACTGTTTACATACCCTCTCAAATATATGAATGAAACTATCAAAATTATCCCCCTCTTTAAACTGCGGAAGAAATGTACTGACCTTTTGTGCTTCTGGGGTCCAGTTACTCCCTTCCCCATTACCTCCATGACTCTAGCGAAGAATCAGCATCTCTTTCTCATGCTGCCTCTGTCTCTCTTGTTCCTCAGCTTGCAGATGTAACAGTTTCTCATTCTCCTCAGTCTGCAAACATCACAGTCTCTCATTTGCTTCTAATTCCACATGCCTGGTCTCCAACTCAAGTCTCTTTAGCTCCAGCTGGATTTTTAAGTGCACTGCAGAAAGGTTGAACTGTCCATTCTCCGAGGGAATTATATCTCCACTGCCAGTCTGACTGTCCTCCTGGTTGTGGTTTTCTGATGCAGCTGTAACCAAGGCTGCAATCAGGTTCGCCTTGGACAGGTTTCCATGCACCAGTCCCCTAGCCTTGCACATCTCTGCCAGCTGGATCCTTGACAGCTTTCCATACTCCTCTGCTGACATGCTGCCTGCTCACCCTGACTAACTAATCTAACAAAAGAAATAAAACAATTGTGATCTGAACTCTGAGTATTCACTGCGTGGCTGTTTTAGAGTACAAAACACCTTCAAAGCTCACTGTACACAAGCTACAGGATTCACTCTACCCACACCACTTCAAGCCAGTTAGTATTTGCCAACTAATTAATATGTGATGCGGATATCACGCCACTGACAAACACAAATGTGAGGATATCCCAACCACTGCCACCAATTAATATGCCAGGTGGATATCCCAACCACTGCTCACTAATTAATATGGTGTGGATATCCCAACCACTGCCAACAATTAATATGTGATGCCCGTACCCTGGCCAAGATATTAAAGAGCCTCAATCCTCACCACTAACACCAGAGAGGGCATCTCATATATGAGGAAATGATAACAAATACACACAGTAAAGTGCAATTTCCCTTAAGAGCACACAGAGATCACAGTCAGTCCAGGGCTGGTTGCTCCCTTGCTCCCCAGGTTCCCAATAAGACTCCCCACTGGCACAACTATAGGGTCCAGATCTCAGCCTAGCTGGTCAAGCTAAAATCTCCAGCACCCTCTCTGTCCAACCAGTGCTTCATGTCCCTGTCCAAGTAGCTGACACAGACACACATATGCACTTTGAGAAGAAGTTATACAACCACACAGACACTCCTGGGGAAGGCTGGCACAGGTTCTCCAGCTGTGCCCCTTTCTTCCAGACTGTACGGTAATTACTGCCACCACCCAGCTAATATTTATCAGCTACTCAAAGGCCCTTAAAAGGGTGTCCAATTATTACTGTGCAATATTAATATCCAATTGGTAGTATAGCCCAGGGCTAAAGCTATTAGATTGGCCTAGTACAGTTTTACCAAAGGCATGCAAGTACTCTTAAGTGGTTAACTTATCTCTACACAAACCAGCCACAGTTAAAAGGTTTTAAAATATTTAATAATAAATAATTAAAACCACAGGACAATACTTTCTACTATACAGTGCTAGTCAAAAGTTCAGATATCATACAGAAATACTTAAAATAAATCAGTAGTACAGTTCTGACATCACAGAAAAAACACTTAGTCTAATCTTTCTATAGCTTCTAGCTAGCTCTAAAAGAAAACACAAATCTAAGATAAGTTACATAAGGCTACAGGCAGAGTGCTGAGTTGGATAGTCAGACAAAAATGCTTAATAATCTCTGGTTCTCACTGTTTAAATTGAAACTGCAGTCCTGCTAAACATTACAGCATCTTCTACACTTTCCTGGTGTTCCCAGACTGACAGAAAATGCATTTACATTATTTTACACTTAGAGCAATAAAGGACATTCCATATGTAAATTCTGGTAATTAACTTTAGCCTTAAAACTATAGGCAGGAAGCCTTCATCTAGCCGGACTGGAGCCAACTTGTAAAACATCAAAGGCGGTGATGAAATAATTTTAATTTCAAAGGACCAACAAGAAATGCTTTACTTAGCTTTCTTTACAGCAGATGGCAATGTTGCCACATTGTTTTAAGTTCAACATTCATATTTACAAATGATAGAATTGTCTGCACAATTCTATCTGGCTAGGCTGGCAGCCTTCACCCTTCTCTACCAGTCTTCACAAAGGGCAAAAAGTAAAACTGAATACTGAGTTCAGTTATAAAGTATAAGCAGCACTATTTAATTGCATGATACATACATACATGCAAATATTTCAGGCATGGGCGATAATGCCCTTCTAACCTGCCAATTTACCAAAACAGTTATTTCCATAATAAGTTTCCAGGTTGTTGTTAAAAATATCTAAACTAGTGCTTACTTTAATATAATTTGGTAGTCTATTCCATGCATCAGTTATTCTCTCAGAAAACCAATTAGTACACCTCTCCTTCCAATATAGTCTTCTGCATAGGTTGTATGATAATTCTGTACTAATTTTTTATAACCCCAAACAATCCCAGAAGTTTTGTCTCTAAATGAACTATATACACGGATCAGATCTCCTCTTAAATGTCTATATGAGTTAAGATATTTTAGTCTTTTACAATAACTTAAATGTTCACATCCATGGATGCCCTTGGTATATTTCTGCAGTATTCTTTCCAATTTACTCATGTTAGTTTTCTTATAAGGCTTCCACATTTTTTATTCCATTCTCAAGTTTGGGTCTAATGTAACTACCAAACAATGATTTCATAATTTCTGATTTCCTAGAGTTTATAAATCTTTTTATACAACCTGTAGTTTGGTTGACATGGTTAGAAAAACTCCAAAGTTGGATCTACCCATATACCCAGGTCCTTAAATGAATCTGCAGTTTTAATCACTGTGTGCTTTATTAAATATTCACATTTTTATCTATATTTTCCAAATCTCATATAGTTAGCCATGCAGCTATACATTTTATCAAGAGTACATTAATACCTAATTATTCTAATTTGTTGATCAATGCTTTGTGTATGAACCTATCAAATGCTAAAATTACATCACCGCACAATTTTTCATTTATAGCTTTTATTATATTGTTATAGAACATAATGTTACAGGTGGTTATAGATCTATTTTCAAAATACACACACTGATATATGGTTTTAAGTTCCAACCTTACCAATTTTTGGACAATAGTCTGTCAAAAATAATCTTCATCATTTTTTAACATGAAAGTAAACTTATGGATCTATAGGACTCTGGGCTTGTCCTACTCCCATTTCTATGAGAGTTAGGCTTAAAAAGTTCACACCCCCAGTCTTGAGAAATCTCCCCATATTTAAATTACTTAGTGAATAACAGATTTAATGGCACTATAAGTTCATACTGAAGTGTTCTCATGTCATTATTACTAATTATGTCTCCTCACTGTGCTTTGATTGCGTTCAGTTTGTGTAGTCCTTTTTTAAAACATTAAAATGTGATGTCACTATCTGAGGTTACCTGGATATTACTAAGACAATTTATTATTCCCTTTGTGGAGCCAAACTGCTTTGTGTAAGATTTTGTAAACAGATCTATAATTTGTTGTGTTTGAGAATAAATTTTAGAATCTATAGACAGTTTATCAGTTTGCTTGTCCTTACTCCTACCTCATCTTATGTATCTATAAAATGGTTTCTTATTATGCTTACCATCTTTATATACATTTTCTTCAATTTTTTCTTGATCTTGTCTCATACTATGTTTAATATGTTAGTCCAACTTGTTTATTTCAGATTTTAAAATTATAATTCAACCTCTTTTCCAGTTATTATAATTTTGTCTAACACATTAATTATGTTCATGGAAATGTATCCCCCTGAGTTTGTATGCCTAGATCCTGATGTTAAACTTTTTTTGTATTTAAACAATTTCTCTTTAAAACTTGCCACATTTTTTCTACAGTTTTTCCACTGAATGTATCACTGCAAATAGTTTTACATAGTGATTGCTTTGCTTCCATATAATCTCTTATTAATGTTCTGTGCATTGGTTTGGATTTCATTTTGGCAAAATTATCTAGCAATGATTTAACATTCATAATCCCATGATCATGCACATATATGGTGGTAAAACTTGACATAAAGTAGCAGTCATTTCCTTAGGAACTCAAATCATGTGTAGTATGTTCATTCCCTGGTAGGCTTTTTTTACAATTTGAAGCAATTGTTGTTCCTGAACATACACTGTAAATAATTTCCTTACTAATGTTGTTGAATCAATATTATTCTAGTCTGTTTGTGGTAAATTTAAGTCCCCAGCTAATATTTTTCTTCCATCCTGTGTTTCATGCAAGAATTGTATGAATTCCTCTAGGTCATTGGCACCTGACTTTGGTGGTCTATACACGCCAACACTTATGACAACATGCATCCCACATATCTTAAGAACAATATGCATGTGGGAGAAGGTGTTCAGGTTAGCAATTTTACAAGTGAAAACAAATGTTTTCTTGATATAATTAAAATTCTAAAACATAGATTTATGAGTAGATGCTACTGTAATGAAAAGATAAAACAAGGAGTGCAAAGATCAGCTTCATGGATCTCAAATGTTGATTTCATAATTAATAACAGGAACAGAGGTATTCTAGATCAATTTCAGTGGAAGCTGAATATTCCATAGATTTAGCCAAAATAAAATATGTATAACGCCACATGTAGAATTATCTGATAAAACTGAAGAACCTATTTTTATTATAAAAAGTTCTAGAAATGTTAAACATTTATTTGAAAGAAATTGTGATGAATATGGTAGTTTATCACAACCGGGGTATCTATAATCACGACAATTGTAACCATTTTAGGTATATCGTACAAGCAGCATTATGCCATAACAGACCTTTTAATATGTTGTAGGGAGTACCAAAAACAAAATGATTTCAAAATAATAATTATACCCTGGGTTTATAATACACAATAAGCTCCAGAGCCAGAAAAAAAAATCTTTATTAAAACAATAACAGTTAAGTGCTTTCGTCCCTTTTAGCTACTTATGGGACTTCATTAGAACAGTTAACTACTAAAACACAATCTTTATATACAGGAAGTACCAAAAATACATTTCCTTTGTTAATTGATGCTTAACAATGTTGAAATAAACTTTAACAACTCTTTCCTAAAAAAAAACAATTGAAAACATTTCAAACACATTCTTATTACACAATAAATATAATGCTTATAAATCCAAGGCTCTTTTCTTCAAAATGTGTAATAAAGAAAGATATTCATTTAACCTTGGGGGAAAAAGGGAGTTTAACTTAACAATCCATTGGAATTCATTTACTTCAATGTCTAATTCCCACCAACTACCCCTAACATTAATAGGCACTACCTGCAGGATCCAAAACTGTGCCATCCAAGGTTCGATTTATATTGCAATCTGTGATAAATGTGGTGTGTATTATGTGGGGAAAACTGAAAGATTGTTCAGAAAAAGAATATATGAACACTTACATGCCATTTCCAAGGCAAATATGAACAATTCCTTGTACAAACATTCTTTAGTATGTCAAGGGTTTAATACATTTCAGTATGGGATCCTGGAGGTAGTGCCTATTAATGTTAGGAGTGGTTGGTGGGAATTAGACATTGAAGTAAAAGAATTCCAATGGATTGCTAAGTTAAACTCCCTATTTTCCCCTAGGGTTAAATGAACATCTTTCTTTATTACCTATTTTGAAGAAAAGAGCCTTGAATTTATAAGCATTATATTTATTGAGTAAAAAGAATGTTTGAAATGTTTTTAACTTTTTTTTTTAGGAAAGAGTTGTTAAAATTTATTTTAACACTGTTAAGCATCAATTAACAAAAGAAATTGATCTGTGGTACTTCCTGTATATAAAGGTTGTGTTTTAGCAGTTAACTGTTCTGATGAAGTCCCGTAAATAGCTAAAAGGGACAAAAGCACTTAACGGTTATTGTTTTAATAAAGATTATTTGTATTTTCCGGCTCTAGAGCTTATTGTGCATTATAGATCCAGGGTATCATTATTATTCTGAAGACATTTTAATATGTACCAAACCACAAAAAATAAAATCCACTGTTGGCACAATAAAGGTTGTCCTCCAACACCACAATACTAAAGAAAGGCGAACTCTTCCAAAATAAAACCAAAGCTCTTTATTTCCACATAAAGCAACCAGATTGAGCGCGCTTTCATCTCGAATCACGAGACTTCATCAGAATCCTGGAGTATTGCAAAATGATTTGGCAAATGAGGTTGGATTCTTGTGTATACCCAGGAATGAATGACCATACTTCCATTAAACCTGCCTTGAAACTACTATCATTGAACCCTAAAAAGAATATACAAGTATTAATGTAATATACATTATACTACTTGGATTCTTTTTAGCAATATTTTAACATTTTAGATAATTTTGTCATACTTCTGTTTACTATGAATTATGTGACATGTTTGAAATTATAAATTTTGTATACAATATATATGTTTTTTACACTGTTTAAGGTGCTATTACATATTCATCATTATCTAGTCCTAGCCTTCACAGTTTTATATTTCATATTTTAGATATTTATTAGATTATTAATATATAATAATATATAGATTTGTGTATACATACACATGACATACAATAATGTTTTGTATCAAGTTGATAGGGTTATATGAATGGTTTTAATATATTCTTTTTCCTTTTGTGGTTAGTTATTTGATTTGGATTGATTAACAACATAATTGATTTATTAATTGAATCATTGATTCCTTGGGAGTATATTTAAAGAATGTGAATTACTTGTAACTTCAGATTCTGATGAAGTCTCGCGATTCGAGACGAAAGCGTGCTCAATCTGGTTGCTTTATGTGGAAATAAAGAGCTTTGGTTTTATTTTGGAAGAGTTCGCCTTTCTTTAGTATTGTGGTGTTGGAGGACAACCTTTGTTGTGCCAACAGTGGATTTTATTTTTTGTGGTTTGGTGCTACGTGTTCATGTGGCTTGTGGTTACATTTTAATATGTCTTACCAACCACATGGTATTTATTTGTAATTCCAGATATGTTATTTACATAGCTGCTTGTTCCTGGGGTGAAGCGTTCAATATTAGAAAAACTATGTATGCTTCACACATTAACTTATAAATAGTATTATGTTATTAAAGGATATATTAAATGCATTACAAAGACATTCAAATCACTGTTAAAATTAAAATAAATTATTATTTTATGTATTGAATTACAAATAAAGCAACTCGAAAGCAGTGGTAGAAAAGAAGTAAGTGGAACAGAGAGAGACTACCATTAGCAAGTAATCTTGGATGTCACTACAACTGCAGCATTGGTCAACTATTTCAAACTGAATACAACACGTAAAATGGTAACTTTTATAGTAGCATTTCAGAACAGCAGCACCTCAATTCCACAGGTCTATCCTTTCTTGGGAGTTAATGTTTAACAAAGCATCTTTCTCATTAAATTATTTTTAATTGTTTCAACTTATTATAATATATTATTGTTAAAGTAAGGCTAACTGTACCAGGATTGTAGCTGTAATTTTTAAAAATATGTGTAATAAATGAAAGGCCGGATGCAAATAGTCAGATATCAACATTTTTTTATTCTGTACAATGAGCTGAGGTTTGAAATCATTCATTCATGCAATGGTTAAATGTGCAATAAAGTGTATTCTGCAGACTCATGTTTGTCTGTAGAAGTCATTGTTGCAAGGAAATCTCCCTTCGTATGAGGTAGAATTTTTTTTAAATCAAAACTTAAAAAGTATTCTTTTATGTATACTTTGATGTCTAATTCTTCCTATTCAGGGTCACTTAGGGGCAGGAGATTTTTCTAGCAAGCAAGAGGAAGAAAGAGAACACACACACACACACACACACACACACACACACACACACACACACACACACACACACACACACACACACACACACACACACGCACATACACACACACGCACATACACACACACGCACATACACACACATACACACACACGCACATACACACACATACACACACGCACACACTCACACACCTACAGGCAGTTTATTAGAATTACTGATTCACCTTACACGTGGGAGGAATCCAAAAATTACAAAAATTATGCAAAGAACTCCTGCAGGCCATATGGACACAGAGGGCTTGAGCACTACACAGAGAAGATACACCAGCTGGGAAATGAACTAGAGAAATAGGCACTGTGTGGCAGCAACTCTAATTGCCATGCCAGTGTTACACCTCCTTGACAGCTTAAATTCTCTAGGATATAATGTGACATTATTGTTACAGCTGTAACACAATTAATGACATTGAGTACACTGCTTCTTGGGACATCTAATATCATGTCTTCACTCCTTCCACACACTGCATCTACATTACCCTGGCACATGTATTCAGACTAAAGCATGTGTCCTGTTGCTAAAAGAAATTCACATTCAAATCAAATCCACAAATGTTTTCTGTGTACACAGAAATTTATTTATAAATATTAATAATAATTTAAGGAAAATATATGACTTACCCCTCTTACCAGCACAGTTCAGCCTTTGAGACCTCACAAGTGTGGCTCAAGAATGATGTAATTAGTTACTGTAGAAGTATTAAGAATGTTTAATTATGCTGTTAGCAGTGGTGGTACTTAATATATTACTTATTACACTGTATTATGAATGCTTGTATCTTAAAGAGCCATCATGTAGGAAGTAGGTTGCTCATTTAGCCATGATGCTGCCTGTTTAATTGCAGTGGTTCATCGTTTCAGGGTTTAATTTTTTTCAGGCAATGACAACATCTGTCATTTCTCCCACAGTGCTTCGCTCCACCATTTTAACCCACAGAGTACTTACTGATAAACATTTGACAGAAATAGCATTACCTGTGCTCATCCACAGAACACCAGCACTCTGTATCTTAATTTGATTTGTTTTTAATGTTTAAATAATATACCATGGAACTGTGGCATTAGTTTTCCTAGGGTATATTTTTCATTTGATTATCCTGCATATATATATATATATATATATATATATATATATATATATATGTGTGAAATATGATTACTTAGTGAAATATGGTAAAACTGTTGTGATGTGCACATTGCTAATTCATAATGAAGCTGTGTCTCTATGAATAACAAGCCTTCATTATGTATAATAATAATAACATCAAAAATAATAATAATATAATCAAAACCTTAAATGCTCCCCATTATACTTAAAAACACGATTCCTCTGTCCTTGTTATACAAATGAACTTAAAATTCAAATTTCTAAAACCAAAAGTATAGTTAAAAAGAATGCAAATAAAACAACTTTTTGGAAGATGGCATATCATACTTGTACAGCTATTGAGGGATTATTAATATATCTACACTAGGTTCATCTTTTTTTCATTTTAAACTAACATGACCATTAAGCCTATTCTCCAAGCACTGTACAGACAAGTTCTGTTTTCTTGATCGCAAACATCAGACCCATTATTTCCCTAATCAGGTGAAACTCTTTGGCCCATGTGTTCTCATTAAGGGCAAGAGTCTATAAACCCATTCATTCCCCTTACAGCCAAGGGTCAGGCACTGAGAGTAGACCATCACATGCACTGGACACTCACTCTGTCCCCACATTGCCCCCTGACCTATTGCAACTGTAACATCTGCTGTAGCTGTTTCCTAATGAGGTGAATGTGTGTTTCCACACATGTCAAGTCCTCCTGGGTTCCTACAGCTCGGTCATCACCCTGTTCCATACTGCAACTCACCTCACACTCCTGTTGGTATTAGCCTTACCATGAACCACCTTCTTCAACATTGCAAGGGTGAGCCAGCATCAGCTCCTCATACTCAGTCTTCCCCACCCTGATCCTTCAGCTTCTCAGGTCACTGATCTAATGCAGTTATCTGGTACGCTGTCAGGACTTTGTCTCTCACTCTCTCTCTGTGGAACAGAGACAGGTGTAGCATTGGTACAATTTTTGCGGATATTAATAAATTTCTTATGTCTGGTGTGCTTACTTGAGGATACTACTGGTGCTGTAATTGCATGCAAACTATTATTAAATATATACAACAGCTGGAGGAATGTATTTCTAAATCATCTTCACTGTTGTTGGAGGCTCTGGCAGTGTTCACTCAGAAGTCCTGGACTAGAGACCACTTGCTACCATCATCAACAGCAAATGTCACCCTTGTCAGCCTGGGGGTGCATATAGCTCCTTATTATCCCCTATAGCAGACATTCCACCTTTGTCTTGGAATTTACTGGAGATACTTTAACCCCTGGGGTACTTAGCAGTATCCCCAGCCAGCTTTTGCACTTATCATTGACTGAAGTCCCAGACTGTTGTCTTCTATCCCTGATGTGCCTCCAGCCTCCCATCACCTGCTAGCAGTTGGTGTTCTCTATCCACCTTTTTTCTATCATCAGCATCATCATCAAACCCCTTTTTCCCATTTTTTACACGGGGTCGGGATGTCATGTTAACTACTGCCATCTCTCTCGATTCAATGCCACACTCCTGCCTTCTTCGATCCTCATACCTGACTGTTGCAGATCTTCTCTCACAATTCATCCACTTCTTTGCTGGATACCCTTGTTTCCTCTTATCTTCTTACTGTCTGTCCCAACTTCTCTTTACCAGATTGTGTTCTCCGTTTCTGCACATGTGCCCAAACCACCATAATCTACTGTCTTTGATCTCTTCTGCAATGGCAGCTACTTTGGTTTCTGCTTTTATTTCCTCATTTCTTCATCTGTCCCACAGTGTGCATCCTACTACCTTTCTCAGGCACTTCATTTCCATGACCTCTGGGTTTCTCATCTGCTGTGCCTTTACTGCCCAGGTTTCTGTACCATACAGTAGTATTGGTCACATTACTGTTTTGTACACCTTACCTTTCCTCTTCTTTGGCATTCTTCTGTCATACACTACATCTGACAATCTATGCCAGTTGGCTGCAACTTTTCTGATTCTAGCTTTGACCTCTTCATTCAGACTTTTCTTTTCCTCAACCACCCCTCCCAGCTGTTACCCTGTTATACTATCTTCTCCTCTATCTCAATTCTTAGCTTCTTTTCATTTCCACAATTTGCTGCTATTACCACCAATTTATCTGTACTTAGTTTCATCCTATGCACCTTCAGTTTTCAGTTTTGAAATTCTTGCTTAGAGTCTGCCTGTAATGCCACATCATCTGCATTCTGCCTCACCATTCCAGATCTCAGCAATTAGTACTTGAAGTCTCTTCACCTAATCACACCATATATGAACAGAGGACACAGCATACCTACCAGTACTCTGTTAGTGATCAAACTACAAAATCCCTTTTATTTAGAATCCAGATTTCACCATGTTGCAAGTAACTTAATGAAAACAAACCACTAAGCTTATAAGGGAATATTTAATCATCTTAACCTCCATCTACCTCATCTCCCTCTGTCACAATTATCACTCAAACAGCATTTCCAATATTTTTTCCTAGCAGCCATTTTGTAACTACACATTATTTATATTATAATTACCTGCATGCCTTCAACAAGTGAAAATGCTTTATGGTGAAAATCCAATTTGTCACATGGATCAAGTCTCAGACATTTTGCTTTTTCAAACTATTAGCAAACTAAACCTTATATGTGAAATAAAGGAGGACTGCAACAGGTTTTATTCTGTATACAGCAAACTCTAGTACTGTAACACTCCATCAGCAATTCTAGCCAAAAGTCAATGAATTTATTGTCATGAATGAGACTACTGTTTTATCCTATAAATCCACTAGAAATCCAAAATGAAGTGAAAAAGAGTAAGCAATATATAAAGGACTGCTTGTCTGAGTTTGACTGCACCACCAGTTATCACAAAGGCGTGCGGAAACATCCACTATGGATGTGCATCAATCTCATACATCGTACCATATCACAGGGTTTCCCCAAAATGACTGAATGTCCTGCACTGAATGCACACAGTTGTAATAAGATCATGAAATATTTGGCTTAATTCAGTGGCTTGTGCAGAGCTTACAACTCCACACCCTGGTAGTGTAAACATTGGCTCTTGATGCTTTGGCAACATTTACTGATGTTGACGTGGCACCCTAGCGCCATGCAAAAATAGTAAAAAATGGATTAATGGTGACAACTTCATTAAATTGCTTTTAAGGTTGCTTATTACTCAGGGAAAAAAAGCAAATACTTGACTTGAGCAAAACATGTCCAGTATTTGCTTTTCTACTTTCTTTAACAGAGAAAAATAATTTTTGAAACACATTACTTTAATTTATCCAGTTCAAGCAGCTGTCTTTTGTTAGAAGAAATGATACCTCAATGCAAGGAACAAAATGGATATCAAATAGCAGCAATTCGTTTTTATGGAAGAAGACAATGTCATTGGAAACTACATAATATTTCTGGACTGCAATGCATCCCTTGTACACGGGACTGGGTGTATGCAGCCTTCTACTAAACATAATCAAGACTGAGTTGTTACATGTTGGGGAAGACCTTCTTGTATTGCGCTGGTGTCAATGTAGAGGGCATCCACAGAAGTTACAGTTGTGTGTGTGCGTGTGCGAGTGTGTGTCTGTGTATGTATAAATATATGTATATATATATATATATATATATATGTAGAGAGACACACACACACACACACACACACACACACACACACACACACACACACACACACACATATAGATAGATATAGCTGTAGATACAGATATCGATACATATATGCATGCACATACACACATACATACATTTATATGTACACGTGTGTGTGTGTGTGTGTGTGTGTGTGTGTGTGTGTGTGTGTGTGTATATATATATATATATATATATATATATATATATATATATATATATATATATATCCTTACAGCTAGTGACCTGAGATTACAGTATTTCCTTTATCCACACTGTATTGTTTTTATTTCTATAACAGTCGCAGTCAGTTACTTCAATCTACAGTTGTTTTCTTCTTTTACAAAACACAACAAGGCTTTGCACATCTACCACTAAACCCCCTGAGAACAACATTCTGCTTTTCTTTTTCAGCTTTCTAAAGGTTATTGCAGTCTACAGTTTGGGTTTTTCCTTTGCAAAACACAGCGTCATTGCACATCTACTACTGAACCCCCTGAGTAAACATTTTACTTTAATTTTTCAACTTGCAAAAGGCACGTAAAGTAACAAATACAAGTTAACTCTGCTGTATGTTTTTATTGTTATTTGGTAACTAAGCTTGTAGTTGGCCGAAGGAGAAGAGGAGGGCGAAGGCGTGCCCGAAGGCAGGAAGATAGGAGGAAGGTTAGGAGTGTAGCAGTGAGGGTAGGAACTTTGAATGTTGGCAGTATGACTGGTATAGGTAGAGAGCTAGCTGATATGATGGAGAGAAGGAAGGTTGATATATTGTGTGTGCAAGAGACCAGATGGAAGGGAAGTAAGGCCAGGTGTTTAGGAAACGGGTTCAAATTGTTTTATCATGGTGTGGATGGCAGGAGAAATGGGGTAGGGGTTATACTAAAGGAACAATATGCCAAGAGTGTTTTAGACGTGAAGAGAGTGTCTGACTGAGTGATGTTTATGAAGCTCGAAATTGATGGTGTAATGATGAATGTTGTTAGTGCATATGCTCCTCAAGTTGGGTGTGCGATGGAAGAGAAAGAGAAATTTTGGAGTGAGTTGGATGAAGTTGTGGTGAGTGTACACAAGGGTGAGAGACTAGTGATTGGAGCGGACTTTAATGGGCATGTTGGTGAAGTGAACAGAGGGGATGAGGAAGTGATGGGTAGATATGGTGTTAAGGAGAGGAATGCAGAAGGTCAGATGATTGTGGATTTTGCGAAAAGGATGGACATGGCTGTGGTGAATACATATTTTAAGAAGAGGGTGGAGCATAGGGTGACGTACAAGAGTGGAGGAAGATGCTCACAAGTTGATTATATACTATGTAGGAGGGCCAGTCTTAAGGAGATTGGAGACTGTAAAGTGGTGGCAGGGGAAAGTGTAGTTAAGCAGCATAGATTGGTGGTATGTAGAATGACGTTGGTGATCAAGAAGAGGAGGAGGAATGTGAAAGCTGTGCCAAGGATTAAATGGTGGAAGTTAAAAAGGGTGATTGTGAAGTGGAGTTTAGGGAAGAGTTAAGACAGGCACTGGGAGGCAGTGGAGAGTTACCGAATAGCTGGGTAACTACAGCAGAACTAGTAAGGGTGACTGCTAGAAAGGTGCTTGGTGTGACATCTGGACAGAGGAAGGAGGACAAGGAGACCTGGTGGTGGAATGCGGAAGTACAGGAGAGTATACAGAGGAAGAGGCTGGCCAAGACGAAGTGGAATTGTCAAAGAGATGAAGAAAGTAGACATGAGTATAAGGAGATGAGGCGCATGGCAAAGAGAGAGGTGGCAAAGCTAAGGATAGGGCATATGGAGAGTTGTACGAGAGATTGGACACTAAAGAGGGAGAAAAGGACCTGTACCGATTAGCTAGACAGAGGGACAGAGCTGGGAAAGATGTGCAGCATGTAAGGGTGATAAAGGATAGTGAGGGAAAGGTACTCACAAGAGAGGAGAGTGTGTTGAGTAGATGGAAAGAGTATTTTGAGAGGCTGATGAATGAAGAGAATGAGAGAGAGAGAAGGTTGGATGATGTGGGGATAGTGAATCAGGAAGTGAAACAGATTAGCAAGGAGGAAGTAAGGGCAGCTATGAATAGGATGAAGAATGGAAAGGCTGTTGGCCCAGATGACATACCAATGGAAGCATGGAGGTGCTTAGGAGAAATGGCAGTGGAATTTCTAACTAGATTGTTTAATGAAATTTTGGAAAGTCAGAAGATGCCTGAGGAGTGGAGAAAAAGTGTTTTGGTACCTATCTTTAAGAATAAGGGTGATGTGCAGAGCTGCAGTAACTACAGAGGGATAAAACTGATTAGTCACAGCTTGAAGTTATGGGAAAGAGTAGTGGAAGCAAGGTTAAGAAGGGAGGTGATGATTAGTGATCAGCAGTATGGTTTCATGCCAGGAAAGAGCACTACAGATGCAATGTTTGCTCTGAGACTGTTGATGGAGAAATACAGAGAAGGTCAGAAGGAGATGCATTGTGTCTTTGTAGACTTGGAGAAAGCATATGACAGGGTGCCTAGAGAAGAGTTGTGGTATTGTATGAGGAAGTCGGGAGTGGCAGAGAAGTACGTAAGAGTGGTACAGGATATGTACGAGGGTAGTGTGACAGTGGTGAGGACTGCAGTGGGAGTGACAGATCCTTTTAAGGTGGAGGTGGGATTACATCAAGGATCAGCTCTGAGTCCTTTCTTATTTGCAGTGGTGATGGACAGGTTGACAGATGAGATCAGACAGGAGGCCCGTGGACTATGATGTTTGCAGATGACATTGTGATCTGTAGTGAGAGTAGGAATCAGGTTGAGGAGACTCTGGAGAGGTGGAGATATGCTCTAGAGAGCAGAGGAATGAGGGTCAGCAGGGCTAAGACAGAATATATGTGTGTAAATGAGAGGGAGGGTAGAGGAATGGTAAGGATGCAGGGAGTAGAGTTGGTAAAGGTGGACGAGTTTAAGTACTTGGGATCAACAGTTCAGAGTAATGGTGAATGTGGAAGAGAGGTGAAGAAGAGAGTACAGGCAGGGTGGAATGGGTGGAGAAGAGTGTCAGGAGTGATTTGTGACAGACGGGTATCCGTAAGAGTGAAAGGGAAGGTCTACAAGAGTGTAGTGAGACCAGCTATGTTATATGGGTTGGAGACAGTGGCATTGACAAAAGGCAGGAGTCAGAGCTGGATGTGGCAGAGTTAAAGATGTTAAGATTTGCAATCGGTGTGACTAGGATGGATAGGATTAGGAATCGGTATATTAGAGGGTCAGCTCATGTTGGACAGTTTGGAGACAAAGCAAGAGAGACGAGATTGCATTGGTTTGGACATGTGCTGAGGAGGGATGATGGGTATATTGGGAAAAAGATGCTAAGGATGGAGCTGCCAGGTAAGAGGAATAGAGGAAGGCCTAAGATAAGGTTTATGGACGTGGTGAGAGAGGACATGCAGGCGGTTGGTGTGACAGAGCAAGATGCAGAGGATAGGAAGAAATGGAAAGAGATGATCCGCTGTGGCGACCCCTAACGGGAAAAGCCGAAAGAGAATGATGAATGATGATGGTAACTAAGCTTGTAGTCCCTGTCAAATTGCTCGTCGGCAAGAATTGCATCTTCTTTCTTTATAAAAACAATTGCTTCAGTTCAAGCTAAGGAAATGTCTGTGACTGCCCCCTTTTAATAGTTTATCTATTGTTAGCTAATTTAATTTTGGCTAGGAATTTGTATGTGTATGTCCACAACTAATAATTAAACATTTTTAGACCAGAATTAGCAATGTACATGATTTCAGATGGGTCTCTTTACCATTGCTTATGCTAAAATTGCCTGCATAGACTGTCTCCTGCTACTGTGATTCTTTATCTCTGCCCGCTTCACTCTCCTCCCACCTCCAATTCCCCAGCCACCTCCCTGGACCCATCATGTATTTCCTCTTAACACTTTCTTCAGTTTAGTACATATTACCCACCCCATAAAGACATATACATTAAAAAACTTCTTTCAGTTTCTATCCTCTGTCAATTCCTGCTGCAGCCCATTCCACAGACTTAAAACTTTCTTTACATATTTATTTTATTTATTTATTTTACATTTGTTTACCGGGAAGGCCCAACTGGACAGAGCTGTCCATTTTCAGCGGAGGCCCGGGGAGAAAAGCTCCAGAGCAATTGCTAACATACTATACATAAGATATTTACACATTCAGTTATAAAAATATAGCAGAGAATATCATATAATAGATATTCTCAATACACTTTCTTCCATACACACTCATGCTTACAAACACCTTTATCTGTCACACACACACCACACACAAACACGTGCACACACACACACACACACACACACACACACACACACACACACACACACACACACACACACACACACACACACACACACATATATACACACACACACACACACACACACACACACACACACACACACACACACACACACACACACACACACACATATATACACACACACACACACATATATACACACACACACACACACACACACACACACACACACACACATATATACACACACACATATATACACACACACACACACACACACACACACACACACACACACACACACACACACACACACACTCACACACACTCACACACGCACATAAATACATACCAATCCCACAAAGCACTTTTTTTAGATACTTATGTTACTACTTAGAACTACTACTTTGGACTACTATCCTAGTCATCAATACACATTTTTAGACTCCTCCCTCATCTATACACTACTCACTTCTTTAACTTCCCCTGCCTACAAATTCATACCATACAACTTTCTGCATACAACCTAACCAGTCTCCACTACCTTAACTATTTATATACTACCCAGAAAACATCTCCCCACCCTTTATGACAACTCATTCAATCCCTTTCTCATAACACTCCTTTCATTAATATACCAAACAGCCATCATCTTACCAAACTTACATCTTCTTCTGCACATGATCTAAACTCTCAGCATCTCAACTTACAATGACAGTAATAATCCAAATAACAATGAGTACCACAGGAAAATGTATGCTCCTGAGCAGAAAGCACAGAAATAAAATCATAAAAAATAAAGGAAACTGCTCAGGTGCAAAACCATGCAGAAAATAGCAGGCAGCATACAATGAGTCTCTTCAGACCAAAGTCATATAAATCACACCAAACAGCATACGACAAGTCTCTTCAGACCAGGAATATAAGAATAATCCAATCCAATGAAGCAAAATGCTGTTAACTTCTTTAAAACTAAATCTTTTATTAGCAGATATCTGGTAAGCGCTTTCGCCAAAGTGGCTTCTTCAAACCATAAGAGTATAAAGCAGTTCAAGACACACCTTATATACCTTCAAGTACACCTTCAATTACTAATTAAGCCTAATGATGACATCATAATTAAAGCATATACATTTAAAGTGAACAATCAAATAATATTACATTACAGCTTTACAAGTAGTAAAGGCAAAATATTTAAAACATTATTACTGCATAAAAATAGACATCACTTAAGCATCCTAAAGATATTATATAAATAATATCTTTAATTAATCCATCAATAAAACAATTTATTATAAAAAATAAAAAATATTTAAAAAACTATTTAAAATGAAACCTTCTGTTTTTAAGAGCTGGTCTTAAAGGGACCTTATCATTAAGACCAGGGTGAATATGTAATAAGTGTAATTTTTGCACATTTATATGTGAATCGAACATGTTTATACATCCCAATACATCTCAATTTTTTAGCTTTGATGTCAGTGCTAGTTGTGATATGAAACATGTAGTTTATCTCGCTTTATGCTCTTCTTGCCCTGCCTTCTATGTCAGTAAAACCGATAGAAGGCTTAAGGACAGGGTGAGGGAGCACTTATATCAGATCCGTATTCGGTCAAACACCAATGCTTTGTCTAAACATGTTTTAGAAACCAACGATTCACATACTTTTAAGTTTTTAGTTTTATATATTAATACACCTAGTTTGAGGGGAGGGGACCTAAGGAATTATACCGAAAGAAATGAAACTAACTGGATTATCAGACTGCAAGCACATATTCACCCTGGTCTTAATAAGGTCCCTTTAAGACCAGCTCTTAAAAAGATTAGTAGAGATATTCACCGTAACTCTGGACACACACATGAACTATCAACCATGGTGAACCCAGTGCTTTCCAATGCTCCCAACAACATTTTCCGATTGGGTAATGAATATAACCTCATTCTTTTCAACATTAACTTCAGAAGTGTCTAGATTATTACTCCCCTGACATTCTAATTGCCACTGAAATCTGGCTAAACAAGAAATAACTGACAATGAAATGATTTCCCCTGGTTTTAACATAATCAGAATGGACAGAAATAATAAAAGAGCAGGTGGTACTTCTCTTATTTATAAAAACAACTTAGAAATAACACTAGCACATCTAAATATCCAAACATTTAATAATGCTGAACTTGTGATTGTATACCTCAAAATCAACCAAATGAAATCTACATGTATCTCACCAGTATACATCCTACCAGGCAACAACATTACCACAGCCAAAAATATCCTACACTGGATATCTGACAACATCCCCCAGAAAACTTTCATCTTAGGTGAACTAAATATTTATTGGCAATCCATAAACAGCAGCAACCCCAACTCTATGCACCTTTGTGGCTTGATCCAACTAATAAGCTCCACCACCAGAATTAATAAAAGCACTAACAGGCAGTCCACACTGGACTGGATATTGACAAACAAACCCTATAATATAAATTCTTGTGGTTGCTTACCAGATACTATAAGTGACCACCTCACAGCCTGTGTAATCAGACAACAACAATAATCTATAAACAAATGCACAATTTAATGAAATCGGACAAAGACACATTTATTACAACCCTGTCCCACTACAACTGGAATGTATTAAGAGTAATGCCGCTAGAAAAAGCAGTTACTCACCTCAGTTACACCTTGCTAGAAATACTAAGTGATTTAGCACCAGTTAGGACAAGAAGGGTAAAATCTAACACAGTGTCATGGCTGACAAAAGAGACCAAACAGCTCATACTGCAGAGAAATAAAGCATGGAAAGAATGGCATAAGAATAAAACACCACATGCCTACCAACATTTTAGATATCTCAGAAACCGTACCAAGATTCTTGTTAAATCTGACAAAATCATACTACAGCAATATTAAAAAAAAGCACTAAAACAACCCTAAGCTAATTTGGTCATCTCTCAATTAACTATTACACCCTGGCCATATCACTACACCCTGCCCTTCTACTTCAAACAACAGAGTCCATTTTGACTCATTTCAATACTCATTTTATCCAGTCAGTTCCAGCACTAATCAATGGCCACCTCACTTCACACCTCCATCTTCCATCTGTTCTCGAAACCAACACACTGTCTTTTAGTGTTCAGTCTGTCCCAGCATCAACCACAAAAAATTACAGCTAAATTAAAATCAACAACCTCAGCTACAGATAGCCTTCACATTGAGTTCCTCTAAATAGGTACAGAAGCACTAGCCTTCCCTGTCTCCATTCTAATCAATAACTGAAAACATGTCCTATCCTTCTGAAAAATATTCATTTTTATACCCCTTCACAAAGGAGGAACTTCAACAGAGTTAAACTATAGACCTATTGCTATCCTATCACCCTTCTCTAAAATTCTTGAGAAATGTATTCACTCTTAGCTAAAGAAACATATAACCAAACACAACCTCTTGTCCAACACCCAGCATGGTTTTAGGCCCAACCACAGTACTACTACTGCCCTCATCAACTTTAGCAATGTAGTAAACCAATACAGAAATGAGGACAACCTAGTTTCTTCACTTTTCCTTGACCTTTCCAAAGCATCTGATGCAGTGCCTCACCAAAATCTCATCTCTGAACTTACAACATTAGGTTTCACTTACCCCACCCTCTCCATGTTTCACAGTTATTTAAGCAATTGTCAGCAGGCAACTATATGGTAACAAAACCTTTCAGGTTTTCAACCAGTCTCAGTTGGTGTTCCCCAAGGATCCATACTTAGCTCCCTTCTATTTAATATTTTCATTAATAAACTTATACTACTGTAACACTTGCCACTCTTGTACAATAGGCTGACGATTCAACTCTTATCTGCTCTGCCCCACACATTACAAAATTACAGGAACTCACTCAAAAATCTTACACTGACATTGAAATGTGGCAAAAAAATTCAAACTCGCTGCTTAATGCCCCCCCCCAAAAAAAACTTGTGCTATTTACACCAAAATAGCACCTTAAATAGAAATGCACTTTTAATATTACCTCAAATAATAACACAAAAATATAAACCATAAACCAAACTAAAGTACTCAGAGTCAGAATAGATGACAACCTCAAATTTAATCACCACATACTTCATTCCATCAAAAAAAACTCACCAAAAACTCATCTTCCTCTGTAGGGCTAAAGACTACCTGACAGACCAAGCAAAGATTACCTTATCAGCAACATACCTCCTTCCTTCCCTACTACATGCTCTCCCTATTCTTACAAATATCATCCGTACATATAAAACTAAACTTGCCTCCTGCTGCTACAAAATAGCTAAATTTGTAACCAACCAACCTTATAAAACATACCAGTACCTTGCAGTAAAACAATTAAACTGGCTTGAACTCTCAAACCAGTTAATGTACTCACAACTAATCATTGCCCACAACCTACTGTATTCTCCAGGCAAATGCCCATCATTACAAATTACTCCACTGTACTATTCACCCACTAGAGACCTTTGCTCTAGCAATTATTTTTTACTTTATATTAGTAAGACATTCAGCACTGCTAGAGACTCTGTCTACTCTCATTACAAGTCAAAACTGTGGAATGAAATGCCCACACAGTTAAAACAAACAAAAACATTAAACAGTTTAAAAACTTTGCCTAAATAACACCAATGACAAAGATGGGTCTGTTTCTTTTGCTCACCTGGCTAGCTTTACTCAGATTACCTTTTCTACAACGCAATATTTTTTGTACCTTATTGCTTCTCCTGTCACCTCACAGTAAGACATTGTCCTGTTCGATTCTCAGCTAGAGCTTCTTCTGTGTGGAGAAATGCGTGAATGGGCGTAACTTCGTTGAAGGTTGTGCATCAGGGCTGGCAACTAGGCACGTAAAAATCTACTGCCAATCATTAGTGGACTGGAGTTCTGCTGTGGCGACCCCTAACCGGTAAAAGCCGAAAGACACAACAACATCGCTCCTCCTCATACTGCACTTATTTCCTAAACTCTTATTTTTCCTCCTTCTCTTATACCCCATCACTAACTACAATTTCTTCTCTGTCCATTTATCTTCCTGCTCATTTCCATAACTTCTCCTTTCATATCTCTCTTACCATTTTTAAGCTACATTCTACTTATCTATCTGTAAATTACTACTAAACTCAAAAACACCCCAGTCTGATCTTTTCCCTACAGCCATCATGCTATAAATATAACTGCTATTCAATAATTAGAAAATGTATGTTTATTTCTCTCTTTTTTGTGTTAAAATGTTATGTTCATGTAAGAAATGTTTAAAAATATTTAAAAATCATGTAAATAAGCTCATGTATGGATGTTTTTATCCTGCAATTATAAATGTACATCATGTATTACTTAAATGTGGAGCTTTTCTCCAAGTGCCTCCGCTGAAAATGGATTTGATCTAGTCAGACTTTTCATGGTCAACAAAGACAAATAAATATTATATATATATATATATATATATATATATATATATATATATATATATATATATATGGATCTACCTTACTAGATCGACAAGTTAAAACAGCGAAAACGACTTCACCGATGCCAGAAGATCGAAAATGAGTTCACTGATGCCAGAAGATCGACAGTGCACAAACACGACACCGCATACACCCGACACATAATACCAACAAACAAAACAAATCCCCTATCCAAAACCCACACACACAACACAAGCACACCAAAATCCTTACAAACCAACACTAACCCATACATACACAACTATCTACAACCCTAACCCAAATCCTTACCCTAAGGTCCGTCACTATCGCACACTCGCCGAACCCGCGCCCTAACCCTAACTCACTTATCCCACCCCTACCCCTACAGACCGCCAACATCGCACACTTACCTTACTCGCACCCTTACCTAACCCGTGCCCTAACCCTAACTTACTTATCCCACCCCTACCCCTACACACCATCAACATCGCACACTTACCTTACTCGCAACCTATCGTCCGTCACTACCGCATACTTACACATCCTTTCCCCATCGCAGTGTTCTCAGCGTCGGTGTCTTCCTCCGTCGGTCTTCTGCCTTGTCGATCTTCTGGCGTCGGTGAAGTCATTTTCGATCTTCTGGCGTCAGTGAAGTCGTTTTCGCTGTTTTAACTTGTCGATCTAGTAAGGTAGATCCATATATATATATATATATATATATATATATATATATATAGTTTATACACACAAATAAACACACAATCATATAAACATGCATAAAGATATTCACCCCTCCCACAAAAATAAATTCTGTAGTCACAACTTCAGTGACATATTACTTATAGGTTCATAGGTAAACACTAGGCTATCTGCCCTTGCAGGCCATTTTAAGCTGAGCCAATTTCCTTTTTGGTGCATGAATTTACCTATCTCATTTGGTGTTAGATGTGCCTTACCCATACCATGGTCAATAATTATATATTACCCCTAGTGAGAGTAACTGGAATCCTACCACAATTAGCCTGAGGGGACCAATGCAAGGCTGAAGCATTTAGGAGCTGCCTATGTTTAGTAGTACAGGGGGCAGTCCCATGGTAATTTTCTGTTTCACATCTATAGATCCAAGTTTTGCTTGGAAATGAACAGGGTTGAACTTTGTTTTACATGGCTGGGGCCTCTGTTCCAGAGTAGCAGTATCCTCTGCAAGATAAACCTGTCCTTCCAAACTGTTCTGTTAGTGTTGCACAAGAGGTTCAGATCCCTAGACTGAGTATTTCTAATTCCATTTGACTTGCTGATGTGCAGTAAATCCATCAGTATTGGGTCTGAGGATGCCTTGTATTCCAGACACAAGTCACTTCTTAGCAGCCTGTAGGATACCGGGTATATTCACATGGATTTGATTTATCCATGTAGGACATACTGTTTAGGCCTTTTATCCTTTAGTGAAGTATCTCTGTGGGCATTCCAGTTGTTGAATGTGTCTGAACAAATACATGCCAAAGGGGCCTTGTATTTAATGAGTAGTTTAATGAGGACTGAGTAAACTGGGCAGTGACATCCATAGATCCAGACACAATTCCTTTGTTTATAAGTTGTGTAACATAAAAGGACTTTCTTACAATAATGGGCACATGTTGGTCAGAAGTTAGGTCACTGTCCACATAAGTTCCCAAATCTCGAACAACTTAGTCAACTCTTAGGGGCATTTTATCAATGTGGTAGTTTCCTGGGGTAGATGACTTCCTAAAGGATACAATAATGTATTTTTGGCATTTAGTTTTAGTCCATGATTTTGGCACCAGTTATTTATTTGGGACAAACCTTTCTGCAGGATGGTGAAGTGATTTGAGGATTCAGTGACTGCTCCTAGCTTGTAGTCATCTGCAAACGTAGTCATCCACAGCCTTTGATATTGACCTTTACTTCAGAGAAGTAGGTGCCAAACAAGAGAGGTTCCAGCACAGAACCCTGGGGGGACCCCACTGGTGACTGGTCTCTTTGCAGAGGTAACTTCCCTTATATTGATTTCCTGCATCTGTGAGCCCATTACAATCGTGACATAGGGCATGGTTCCAAATTTTAGCTTTTCTACTATTCCTGAGTGGGGGATTGTGTCAAACAATTTTGGCCAGGTTGAAGTATGCTTTGTGTGTATTGTTTTACTTTCATCCATTGCTTTATTGACCTTTCCAAAATGTCCACCAGGTTGAGTAAGCATGACCTGCCTTTGGTGAATCCAAATTGAGATGGGTCCAGTCTTTGGAGGTTCCCTATGTCTTGACAGATTAGTTCCATGATAGGTCTTTCCATGGTTTTGCATATGAGACTGGCCAGACTTATGGGTCTGTAATTGCCTGGGTCTGTGGATGTTCCTCCCTTATGCAGGGGAATGACTGCAGTTGTTTTCCATTTGCTGGGTACAAAACCTGTGTGGAGGCTGAAAATGAACTTACTGTTAGGGTGTGGCTAAGTTGTGCTTTATGCTATCTAAGATGCATGCAGGACTATTGTCAGGAACCATCGATGTAGTATTTTTAGATTTTGATAGCACTTTTAAGACTGGACTTGATCTTGTGTGATAGCAGGAAGTGAGCCAGTTTCAAGTACATCTCAAGGGATAGCTGGAGGGGAGAGCAGGATAAAGTTAGAGCTAAATTTATCAACCAGGAGGATGGCTATATCTTCAGCCTCAGTGTAGGAAAAACTCATACCTCTCAACCTCTTAGAGCAAGAAATCTGGACAAAGCCATAAATAATGGTGGGACAAAGGACTAAAAATAGGGACACTTTTTTAAATATTGCTCTTACAAACTTAGAAAGTTGATAGAATAACAGGTTTTGCATTATCATGACTTATCTGAAGGGTATGAAGTCTGAAACTCAAATGTCTGTCATTATTTTCTGACTTCAACCCTCAATTTACCAATGATTTGCCAGAAAACTACAATTTTATGAGAAACATTCTAAAAATATGAGGCATAAATCTGGACATTTTTATGAAAATCTGTACAGTTGAGAGGTATGGGTAACACTGTTCGCAATTAACCCTAGTGCATTGCTGCATTGTGCTTTTGAGATTATGAACATAACTAAAATGCCTTGTGATTTTCTGTAGATTGGACAGCTATTTTAGCCTCAAAAGTGGCTTTGGTGGATTTTATTAAACTCCTGAGTTGTCTGTTTATTTCAGTAATGAGGGCTCTAGCATTCTGGGAATTAATCTTCTTATTCTTGCTCAAAATTCACTTCCTTGTGTTGTAAAGCTTGTTGATATTATGGTTCTGACATTTGAATTTGTTTCTGGGGGTTGCCCTGTGGTCTTTGAAGCTCATTTTGTGACAAAACATGGCAATATGTTTTATGAATAATGGAATTCTGACATGATAGGCCAGTTTAATATGCTATCACAAGATGTAAAATTGACATTTAATGGGCTGGATTTGTTTTAAAACAGAAGTGAAAGCTTACGCTGAAGAGCTGTATTGATTGCAGACTACAGAGCCAAATACAGATTTATGATATTGCCTTAGAAATCAAGATTTATGAGTGCTGACATGGAGATGCTGAAAGGGGAAAGTAGTTCTGCCAGAAGCTGAATCATCTGTTATGTGAATACTAAAGTATTCATTTCAGACCAGATATGGGAAACATTAAGGGCAGGTTTGCTTTACTGAAACTGATGGCTTTGTTGATGAGAAGAACGCCTAATCTGGTCGGCTAATATACAAGTAACCTTTAGGATGGAGCAGACTGTAAATATAATTGCTAAGTTTGCTATCATTTTTAATACATATGTATGTATTTGTTTAAATATACAATGTACTGCAATGGTTTCATGAGCCTAAATGAATATCATCACTGAAAATATCATACAGTGTTATTAAAGGTATGCTTGCAATAAGTGCAGTGCCTAAATCTCACACACTTATGGTGTAAAGGTATTGGGTTAATGGAAAATTTACACTGACAAGCATATACTACATGTAACCCTTATGGACATGTAATGAAGTGGTTTCAATGTACCCATTTAATGAGGACAGCCACATGTGTTGCATTATTATTTACAAATGTGTTACAGACAATAATAAACACCTGACATGGTACTATTGCAAAGACAGATATTTCATTCAACATTCAAGTACCTTTATTGTAAAATGCCAGCTACATTTCTTAAAGTCTTCTTAGAATAATCTTGCATATGTACATACTAACAGAAATCCTTTTGCTAGCCTGCACATTTGTTGCACAATAAAAACTGGAGGAGCTGTTGTGCTTGGGATTTTCCCAAACATCGTCAACCTTGGCAATTAAAATATTCTGCATTTCATTACTAGCAGGAATGTATTTGTTCTTCAGCAACTGGTATGTTTTGTGGCTTTTGTGTTATGCTAGAACAATTGTTTAGGCAGGTGTGCATTATTCCTGCAGTAGTTGAACAGGATGGCCCTCATTATGTGTCTTGGGAAGCAAATTAATTATTTGGGTAGTTCCAGCATAGTTGGTGGAGCTGTTGTGCTTGGGGTTTTCCCAAACATCAAGTCAGCCTTGGTAACTAAAATATTCTGCATTTCATTACTAGCAGGAATGTATTTGTTCTTCAGCAACTGGTATGTTTTGTGGGGGTTCGAAACGCCATATAGCTAAGAACATATGATCGAATTTTGGAATTTCGAACATCCAAAAAAAAAAAAATAATAAAAACACTACAAATTTCTAACACATAACTAGCAGGGGGACAAGCCCCCCTGCATCCCCCACACCCCGTAACTTAAATATACCAACTCCAAGATCGCACTAGAGTGCAGGAATGGAAATCTTTCCATTCTGCACTGTACCGAGATGCCGGTTCCGCATTGTCGGTATTGCAAATGTCGATCATATGGTCTCGGCCATATGACTGTCGGCATTTTGCAGTGTTGACAATGTGAAGGGGACCCGTTTTTTGGCTTTTGTGTATGCTAGAACAATTGTTTAGGCAGGTGTGCATTATTCCTGCAGTAGTTGAACAGGATGGACCTCGTTACGTGTCTTGGGAAGCAAATTAATTCTTTGGGTAGTTCCAGCATAGTTACTCTGTCATAACTCTGACAGTGATGACATTCTTTTGAACCATTTTCTTCTAGAAAGTTGTCAATAGTCTGTTTAAATACTGGGGTAGGGTCATGTCCATTAATGTAAAGTTAGCACTGTTGTTAAGTTTTCAGAAAACTTCCCATCATGTTCCTTACATTTCTGTGATACTATCCTTGTCAGCCAGTGTGATAAACGCATCAGTATTGTGTCTCATGGTGGCTAATGATTGCCTGTCATCTACCAACAGATTATTACCAAAATGTTTAATAATCTCCTTTTGATGAGCAAATAAGACATTTATAATGGGCTATTCAAATACAGTGTAGGTAGGGTGATAAGGGGGTTGAAAAGTAGAATTACAAAACCTAAACACAATACTTTTGTAGCTTTCACCAGGATCCATATCCCTAGAATGAAACCAATATTTTAAGTTCAACCTCCTAGAACAAGTCTTCGGATACAAAATTACTTAATGTAGGGATAGATAAAAGCTAGAAATATAATTTAAACCTTTGTTCAGCAATGAAAAAGTAGCTTCATCCAAAGCATCATTATTCAAATTAATCACTAAATCACTTACAGAACCACAGTTGTATTGTCCATCATGCTCCAGAGGTGCTGTAGAACCAGACTCTCTAATCCAAGGCTTGCTGTGTTTGTACCCACCATGCTTATGTTTAGAGGTGGACTATTGTCCTCCGCATGCTTTTTCACTTGAAGGGGAACATCAATAAGGTCAGCATCTGTATCAGCACTGCAGGAATTGGAAGAAATCCACTACGATTGTACTATCTACTACTAAGAATCCTACAGATCACTAAACTTTAGACAACTTAGAAATAATACAAAAAAGCCTCCCTCAGACAAAAAAAAAATTTACTTCCAACTACAGCTTCTTCTTCTTCTTTCGGCTTTTTCCCGGTTAGGGGTCGCCACAGCGGATCACCTGTCCGCTTATGATTGGCAGTAGAGTTTTACGGTGTCGAGTTGCCAGCCCGGCGCCCAACCTTCCACGGAAGGCACACAAACACACACTCACACCTAGGGCCAATTTAGATTGTCCAATCCACCTACAGCATGTCTTTGGGATGTAGAAGGAAACCGGAGCACCCGGAGGAAACCGACACAACCACAGGGAGGACATGCAGACTCCGCACAGAAGGCAACCCAGCCGAGGATCGAACCAGAGAACCTCTTGCTGTGAGGCAACAATGCTAACTGCAGCAATACCATGGCCACCCTTACTTCCAACTACAGCAAACCTACCAAAAGAAACCACAAAAGTTTTGGACTAGCATTAACAAACTACTATACCCAGGGCAATCTATCACACCTAACCCACAAGACTCTAACCCTGAGAACCCCACACATACTGCTAATGCCTTCAATTCTTTCTTCACAGATGCCATCCAAACTCTTGCTAACCAGCTATCTCCAGATACCTCAAATTTGCCTATTTCTACTACAAACCCACCTCCATCATTTCATTTACACCCAGTTTCTACTTCCTTTATTTGCTCCCTTCTCCAAAAACTAAAACCTACCACCCCCTCAGCTGACTAACTTCCAGCAGAATTCCTGCAAAAAGGAGCTAAAGCCATTGCCTATCCCATCTCCATTCTGGTTAACAGAACCATAAGTGAAGGTACCATCCCACCTATCTGGAACATTTCTCATATCATCTCACTACATAAAGGTGGGAACTCCAATGACTTTTCTAACTATTGTCCTATAGCTCTACTATCTCCTCTAGCAAAAATAATGGAGAAATGCATCCATAAGCAACTACCTAACCACCTACTCCAAAATAACTTACTTGCCAACTGTCAACATGGATTTAGACCTTTCCACAGTACTACCACTGCCCTGCTATCCTTCACAGACTGCATTAACAAAAACCACAACAATAATATTCTTTCCTCTGCAGTCTTTATTGATTTATCTAAAGCTTTCGATATGGTTAATCACCAGCTCCTTATAAATATACTGAAATCCCTTTCACTTGAACTTCTAGCCATAAAATGGTTAAAATCTTACTTAGACAATAGACAACAGGCTATGCTATGGAATAATAATCTATCTAATCACCTTCCTATTTCCCTTGGTGTTCCTCAGGGCTCCATATTAGGCCCACTCCTATTTTCGATTTTTATTAATGACCTTCACTCAGCAATTCCTCATGCCACCTGTATTCAGTACGCAGACGACTCTACAATAATTTGTTCAGCCACTTCTCCAACTGAACTACAGACCCTTACCCAAAAAGCATTCATGAACAGGACAGTACTGGAGGTAATACATTTAGAAAATTTATAACAACATTTGGTAGTAATACATTTATGATTTAGAAGGTCTTTAACAAATTTTGGGCCAAACCTCTAACCTTTAATAGACTTTATTTATCAAACCAGGGTCACTGAATATTACAGTTTTACCTGTAGGAGGGGTCCCAATTTAGGAAAGTTGAACAATGTTTTTTAAACCGCTGCTGTCTCCTAAACCCCCAAAAACTAAACTTTTACATTTCACTCCAACCCGAAAATCCACCCCAATAAATTTCACACTCATATCTAATAATGGCACTCTCATATCGACCGACCCAACCACTAAACTCTTAGGAATAACAATAGATAACAATCTTAACTTTGACACTCGTATAAATAGCACAATAAAATCAGTCAACAAAAAATTGGGTTCCCTCTATAGAATCAAACCTTTCTTACACCAGTAGCTAGGACTGCTATAGCCAAAACTCACTTAATCTCCACTCTACTCTATGCTTCACCTATATACACTAATCTTTCTAAAAACAACCTCAACAAACTGGCAATCTCCTGTAATAATATTGCTAGATTTGCCACTGGCTCTCCTTTTAGAACTCACCAGTGTCTTAATATAAAGCAACTAGGATGGCTAGAGTTTCTAAACCAGCTTCAATTTCACCAGCTTGCTATAGCCCATAAGACCCTATATCAACCCACCAACACTCCAATACTCACTAGCCTCATTACCCCTTACAATAATCTTAAGAATCTACACTCCTCAAACAAACTGCTGATCAATACTTGCAGATCCAACAACTTGGCAGGAAATTTTGTGTTCTCTAATACTGTTGGAAAGCACTGGAATCTTCTACCCTTTGAACTCGTATCTCTGTCTTCACTAACACTTTTTAAACAGAATCAAACTATTTCTCAATACAAATTGGTTATGCCCCTGTACTAACCCTGACTAACTTTCTGCCTTTACACTAACAAATACTCTTCACCTTTATAGACTTATCCTTAAAGAACCAAATGACCATGTTATTGCAATTTAAATATATGTATATATGTATATAGTAACATCTCTTGTACATAACCCTTTATTGTTTGTGTTATGCTCACAATGAGTATTGCATTATTTTTTATTAACAATAGCTGTTTTAGCTTGGACTGTTGCAACTTTCTATACTGTATATTGTATGCCTTGGAGCTTTTCTTCCCGGGCCTCTACTGAAAATGGACATGTATCCAGTTAGACTAGCCCAATCAACAAATGTAAAATAAATAAATAAAATAAAATAAATCTGAGCAGTGAACAATAGATCTTAATTGGTTGCCCCTCTTACGTTTTGGTATAGTATTGGGATTTATTATTACCACTCAGTTTAAAGGAAAACCATAAAGACATCCTATAGTTTTTACTTAATAGTTCTTAAAATCCCTATTTAATATTTTTTCATTTTACGTGGAGTTCCAATTCCATGTCAAGTAATTTATTAGTCTGTACATAACTGTGATTTAACTGCTGATAAAGAAAATGTTCCTTATATATAACAGTTTTACTTAAATGAGCATTAACAGTTTCATTTTGTGTCTGTAGCAGCTACCAAAAATAAGTAATCCATCCTGCTGACTAGCCCTCCAGTGCTACGGGAACATGTTGCCATCCAATAAAACTCTTGTTTCAGATAGGACTCTCAAACCCCAATTTGTGCCATTTTTTGCACATGATAATCTTACAGAAATCTATGATGCCAAATATAAGATTTAAGTCTTTTTAGACTCCTTAGTTATATCCCCAAATAATCAGCAAATCTCCCTTTCAGCATCCAGCATGGAGAAACTGTTACCAGATACATCTTGCCTTGAATATGATCTGGAAATATTATGAAAATCGGCAATGCCTACAAAACAAGACAGATCATTTTTATCAGATAAGAAGTCAGTAATGAAGGCCTTTAAATCAACTGGAAATAAATGTCTCCTTTTTTAATATGAAATGTTATCTACAACTGTGTGGTAGAGCAATGGGTGCTTTGTTTGCCCCCATCTATGCTAATCTGTACATGTTTTTTTTGAGAGTCAATTTCTACACAGTCCAGAGACTAAATAATTTGGAGCCCATATCAAAGTATGGCATGGGTGTCTTGAAGATTTCTGGCTGTGGGGTAGTGAACTGGGTACCCTAAATAAATTTGTTAGATATCTTAATAGTAATGATTTTGGAATTAGGTTCACCTCCAAGTACAACCTATTCACTGTTGATTCATTGATGTCATTATAACTAAGGTTTTGGATGAGTCAGGGTAAACGCATTGTACAGGAAAATATTTCCTAAAACTTTTTACTATCCACTGATAACTGTCAGCCTACATTTATGATTGATATCAACCCATGTTCACAATTTACATGGATAACATAATCTGTAGTGATGTTCGGGATAGAGATTAGTAAGCCAAGGAGCATGCAGATTGATTTTTATCCCTGGGCTACGAGCACACTGTGGTACAAAAAGCTAGAGACAAAGAATCTGCATGCAATGGCCAGGAATTATTGCAATATAAATCTCATGATCAGGACAGTACTGGAGGTAATGCATTTAGAAAATGTATAACAACATTTGGTAGTAATACATTTATGATTTAGAAGGTCATTAACAAATTTTGGGCCAAACCTCTAACCTTTAATAGACTTTATTTTTCAAACCAGGGTCACTGAATATTACAGTTTTACCTGTAGGAGGGGTCCCAATTTAGGAAAGTAGTTTTCTGAAAACAAAAATTATTTTAAGATTAGAAGTAAGCAGACATATATTGATAACTGCTCTTATGGCTCCTATTTCTGTGGGTCTTGTTCTTTTCTGGCAACACACACACACACACACACACACACACACACACACACACACATATATATATATATATATATATATATATATATATATATATATATATGGGTCTACGTCATATGACCTAAATTTCATTTGACTGAAATTCATTTGACTGAGACCATAATACTGAAAACTCACTTGACTGAAACCTTACAATGCTAAATTTCTACATAGTAGTGGTAGCAAGTAGACTACTGGAAGGTAAGTGAAAGGTATATGCCCTTTTCCCCCACTGTAGTGCAATCATGGAGTTATTATATACAGTTGTGGGTGTGTGGCACAGCCCCTCACATTGAGGTGTGTGGGAGGTGTAGCCCCATACCTAGTTTGGTTTTATATCGTCCAGTTTCTGTTAAGAGGGTATGTAAGTGAATCTGCAAGTTATCTTAAAAAGTATAGATGATTAACTTGCTTTCTGGTGATGTGTAAATATATACTAGAAATGATACCAACAGAGTTTATAATCATTTAAGAGAAACGGTAACAAAAGAAAGTCATATGGGACAAAGGATCATTTGTTGTTAAATAAAGTCATAATGGATAATTGTAAAGGGGGTAGAAGCTAAGTATGGCATGGATAGATTACAAAAAAGCATTTGACAGCATCCCACTTTCATGGATAAAGGATTGCTTACAGATGTATAAGATACACCATACATGGATTAATTACATTATAGTGACCACAAATCAGTGCCAAACCACTTTGCAGCTAAGTCCTGATAAAGCAAACATTATTATCCCAGGGATAAATATTCAAAGGGAGATATTTTATGGTGACTCTTTGATATTACTGCTCTTCTGTCTTGTTCTTTAAGCTGTATACACAACAGATCAGGTCACGGTTACAACAGAAAGCAACAGTGTAAAGACTTCTCATGTTCTTTTTGTGGATGATTTAAAACCGTATCACTCATCACATGAGGAGCTGAAAGCACAACCTCTCAGATAATATAAGACTGACATTTGGTTTTTGTAAATGTACAAATGTAATATCTAAATCAGGAAAAGCTGCAGCACAAAGAAAACATCCATCTGGGAGAGGAATGTGATATAAAGGAACTTGAGCAGGAAGGAGTTTATAAATATTAAGAAGTGATGAAGGGTCAGCAATAAAAAATGAACAAATGTGAACAAAACTAAAATTAATACTGAAAGCAACCCTAACATCTAGGAACAAAGTCCAAACTATAAACCAATTTGTTTTTCCTGTTCTAACTTACAGTTTTGGGGGTAATTGACTGGCCCCAGAAGGTATTGGATCAGTTGGACAGGATAACAAGAAATGTGCTTCATGCTTATCAAATGATATATAAAAATCAGTGCACACCAAAATTATATTTTTCGTTCTGAAGGAGTTATGGGTCTCCTCAAAACTGATTACATGTATAGATCTCCAATCATAGCACTGCATACATATCTGCTGAGCTCATCAGATCCAAACACGGTGAAAGTTTTGAAACATGAGGAAAACAAGTCTAAGATGACTTCCTTGCTTAGTTTAGCAGAAGTATATCGGTGTCAAGCGGGAATGGAAACCAAACCAGAAGTTGATAAAAATCAGGTAGCAGCTGAATGTGCCAATAAACAAAAGAGAGAAAAGAGAAGAGGAGAAGGATCGGATGAGGAGGCAAAAAATGTGGAAAAAGCATAAATATAGTCGCAAGTACAGAAAACTCCTGGAATAACCTCATGTTGATCGGGATCTGATGCAGGAATGGTTAAGGAGAGGATAAGTTAAACAAAAAGATGAAAGGTTAATATTAGCAGCCCAGACAAATGCAGGTTCTGTTAAACAAAACTGGAAAAAGCCACACATCTTGTTGCTGGGTGTGATACACTAATGGCAGATGGCCTGGATACTGAAAGGCATAATAATGTGGCAAGAGTGCTGCACTGGGGATTGTTCAAACATTGCAATACTGAAGTAGCTGAGAAGCACTTGAAACATTATCCATAAAGCATTATAGAAAATGATGAAGTTTATATCACATGGAATCAATCATTACCAACAGTTCAAAAAATAGGTGCAAGAAAGCCATATATAGTAGTCCATGAAAATAAAGCGAAAGTAACATTGTTCATTGACATTTCCAAACCCATTGATTATCGTGCCTTACATACAGACACAAAGTCATAAAATACCAACATTTGCAGGCAAAAATGATTGCAATATGAAGGATACCCATACAGTTCTGATAATAATAGGATCAATGGGTCTCATAAAAAATAAATTATACTCTTATTTAGATATGCTGCCGATATGTGTAACTCCATATGAATTACAGAAGGAGTCAATTCTGGGCACACTGTGGATGCTGCAAAGGGCACTTTTGACTAACATCAAAGATTGAAACAATACTATTTTCACAAAATGTAATCAATACATTGACTTAGGAATGGGGTCCATTCCTGTCATGGTATTAGAAACCCAAAAGACTTAGAGAAATTAAACTGAGGCTACAGCAATATGAGGTGTGTAAAGTATAATAAGAAAGAGATGTGTTGTGATGAATATGTTCAGACAGATTTGAGCCTTTTAGTCTTCACCATCATTAACCCTTTTTCCTCATTTATTCTGCATGGGCTCCCAGAAGACTATTAACTGCCTGCCTTCCTCTCACAGAGGAGTACACTGAAAAAGAGTAAAATAAAAAATAAAAATGTGGATGTGGCCTTGTTGTGTCAACAAAGAAAGACATCAGTATGCAAACAGATTATGCACAAATGCAACGTTTTAATAAAGATGCATGGTATCAGGACGATTTAGTAAATGTTCTCGGTGTCAGAGAACATGGAAATGAGCAGTACCAAAGATTTAGAATATTGCACTGGGAAAAGGTAAGAAGCAGCAAATAAACTGAGGAAAGCACTGTAACAAAAAGACATGTAGACACGCAAGGAGGTCATTTCCATATTCCATTTTCTAGTTTTGAGACAAAGAAAATGAGCACATTATGATATCACAGTAAAGTTGTGTGCGTCTACTGTAGGGCTCTGTTATTAGAAAATCTGTTAGACCAGTGTCAAGGATTAACAAGGAAAAAATAATAGTTTTGAGTCTTAGTGGGTACAAGCTTTTCATGGGTTCATGGATTAGAACTAGGCTAACTGCCTTTATGGGGCATTTTAAGCCAAACCAATTAACCCATGGGAGAATTAAACCCTGTGCCTTGTGTCTGCAAGGCAAATATCTTAATCATTATGCCAACCTCCCTCTTGAAGTAATTAAAGCACTACAGAAGGTTCTGCAAGGCAAGAGATACTTTGACTCAGTAATTTTTCATCCAGATGTTAATGATTTATTAGGCACTCCCATATTCCACATGTATAACAATTTTAATGTTAACATATGCAAAAGGCACAATACGAACCTCTGTTTTACACAGATTTTGTTTCACTGTCTCTGTCTGATTATCAGTATTCAAAGGCTGTTTTATTTAACAAATGGTTAAATAACTTTTGGAGCACATGTGATCTGGATCCTCTAAGAGTCTAGGAGGACTTTCACAGAAAAGTGGAGCTGCTTGAGAGAAGGACAGGGATCATTTAAGTCTTCAGAGGGGCAAATATTTAGTAAAAAACACATGGATATTATAATCCATTTTTTAGACTTAACACTTAAAAGCAGGAGGTCACTGTGAAAGAATAAAGAAATAGGGATTTATTACAAAAATGTCTGCAATCAAACAAAGAAAATTGTTGAGCTACAAGCTATATGTAAGCAGCAAAAGTTTTCTGCAACTCTAATCATGGAGCCATGGCAGTGTGTTTGTGTGTATATGAGTGTGCTCATGTGTATAAGGGGGAGGTGTATCCCTTGTCACATGAAGTGCAACTGTTTAAGATCAGACAAGAGAGATGGAGTGGTGGTTATTTTTGTAAAGAATAACCTTCAATCTAGAATATATTTGGATCATTCTCTGGAAATTATGTTACTGGAACTTAAAGGAAAACTCCACCTTCTCCTACCATTTAACTCAATTCTTACATTACTTTTATGTCTACAATATGATCCCAGTACTGTATAGGTACCTGAAACTTGCTTGTACTTTATAAAACTTTCATTTCCTCACTTTTGGTATCAAGGGAAGGGAAAGATCCCCCACCTTTTTAAGCTTAACTTCTCACATAAGTTGCAGAGGAATTTGTCTACACCTGCATGGCAAACCACAGACACAGAGAAATTTGTAGTCAGGAGCTCAGGATGCTGTAAACAAGACAGAGCGGTGTGAAACTATTTTCCATAGTCTTTATTGCAGAGAGGAAGAGAACTTACACTGATTCACATCTGCTTCCAATGTATCCATGCCTTTTGTAGAAAAACAGACCAATTAGTTCAGTCAATGGTTCAAAGAAAGCTGTTATTCTTTTGACAAATTTACATAAGCAGCATCACAGTTTTAAAATAATAAGCTTTAAACTTTAAATTTTTGTGAGTGTAAAAAAAACACAAAACTAAAATGGCCAGTGAGTAGTACACTGTCATAGGCACCATAAACTGCATTTAAAACAAAATTGTTTATTGGGACAACACAATAAAACAGGTATGCTCTTTTGCTATCAGCTTTGTCAAACCATAAATGAACTAGTTAGACTGTGTACACTATTTAAATACCATTTTAATTAATTAAAATCCAACCATAAAACAAGATCAATTAGTGACGTATACAGATATCCTATCCTGTTGAACATCTAAAGTCACTTCATCCTAATTCTCTCTATCAAAAATAAAAATAACAAAGTTAAAAAATAATCATACAGTTGTAAAATTGTAATCATATAAAAAGCCATTATATAGAAACAGAAAGCTATTTCCTAATTTCATCCCTCTTCAATATGGGCTTTAAAGAGGCTTTCTTATTTATGCCTATACCCTGATCATCTAATTTCTCTATTCCCCATGGTATTACGTATATCCCCACATCACACATTAGGAAATATCCTGCCTCTAACCATAAATGTAAACATGACTCACATCGAATTTTAAAATATGTTTAGATAAAGCACTGTTATCAGATTATGATCCAGATTTAATGTATGTACAGATACTATTTAGATATATCCATTAGAGCTACAAGGAGGGTTTCCTAAGTTAATATAGTTTAGATGCTTTAGTAAGAGGTTGGAATTTTGCCCTCCGAAATTTTATATTGTAGCTATACTTTGGGTTATTCAAGAGAATTAGACAGATTTGTTTTCAGTAGGATTCACAGTAATCTGTTTTTAACCTAATAGAAAGAAATGCGGAATGAAGAATGATTATGAGTGATAGTATTTCCCTGAGAATCCTTCTATGAGAGTGCTTCACTATACCAAGCCAGTGAGCCTAGATTTCAATAGGGAACAGCCTAATAGATGTGAAACACACTTGAAACACAAGAGGGATGTATACACACAATAAGCCAATGGGTAAGTGAATTAAACAAGATGGTCTGTTCTCAATACATAGCAGAACACTTACTTAGAGTGGGGTTTTATGAATCAATATTAGATTTGAGCACGAGTGTTCGTTCGTCTTCACTGCGCCATAGTTGTTCATGATGATAGGCGCTACGAATGACACACAGGATAAGACAGCGTTACACTTTTATTAGGTAGTGTAGACATTTATTTGAACACCAGGTGGCAGCATAACGTCAAATCTGTGTGAAAAAGGAAGTTCGATTCTAACAAATTAAACTACCATTATAAAATAAACGAGATGAGCATTATGATATATTTGGATTATCTATATAGATCTATATAGATTTATATTCCATTTTGAATGTGATGAACGACATTTTAGGAACGTGTAGATCAGCAGTCTATACTGTGAGTTGAGTATCTCTATATATCAACACATTTTGTAAGTCGTCCATCCAGTGTTAGTGGTCTACCTGTTTGTGGTAGTTCACAAAAATTTGTATACGATGTGATTTACATACATCAAATATATATTTGGGTGAAGCATGCATCGCACAGTGACAGTATTTAATGGTGTTTCAATAAGTTGAAGGTGAAGGTGACAATATTTTGAGGGTCGAACAATATATGGGCCCTTACATCTTTATATAACTTTTATATAAAGACCACTGCCACACGAGGTTCACTCATTGATGATGTGTATGAATATTGATTGTGAATGTTTATACATCGTGCATGAGATGAGTTTTTAAGAAGAGAATTTTTAACTAGAGCATGCAGAACTAATGAAATCGATACAGTTTCTGCCATATTTTAAGAGAATAGCCTCTAGTGAGTTTTTAATGAGTTTTTAATGATTTTTTGATGATTTTTTAATGATTGTTTAATGATTTGTATAGGTGTATTTTTACATCAATACACTTTTATAAGAGAATCCATTACTATTATAATGAGCGACTGCATTTAAGTTATAGGATTTAATGCTTAATGTTTGAAGTTTATATAGTGCCCCAAGTCAGCCTGAAGTATTAATTGAAGCCCTTGTACACAACAAGCGATTTATCAATTGATATTTAATTATTATCGAATTTGATTAATTGATTACCTAACAAGGCATTAAGGTGTTTAACATTGATGGAAGTATATAATGGTTTGTTTTGGACAGTGTAACTTATATCTGAAGAAGCGTGCAAGAAGCACGCGAAAGCGCTCATTTCTGTTATCGTTTTGAATAAAGGATACTTTGGAAATACTTCTTGTTCTCGTGGTGTGCCCTGTTTGGTTAGTTTTTGAGATTTTGTTGCTGTTATTTGCCACAGGACACTTTGGGAGTTAAGAGGCAATTTTGTTTCATTTTTTGGTGCTTTTCTGGATTTGTTGCCGCTCACTCCACGCTATGGAGAACACAACCATAGAACTGGATTATAACCCCACCAATCGGGTGGGCTCCCCTGGACTAGAAGCGTTTTTACCCAGCAGAGGTAACCCTTTACTGACACTTGATTTTTCTGATACCGTTGAAAATACTTACAGAAGAAGTGAGACCGAGAATAACATGAATGAATTCTATATATTGCTGAGAAACCTAGAGAATAATCTTTACAAGATACAAAGATTGTCCTGGCAGCGTAAGCACCTCCAAGCATGTCTCAACTTCAAAGTCATCCCGAGGGGGATGCGCGTGCTATGCATGCCGACCTACGGACAACAATACCCAGACCTCTTGAAAAAGTGGCAAGATTTGAACTTAGAGCTTAGTAACAAATATATACACTTGCTACTTGAGTACTTTGAACCCATAGAGACAGTGCTTCAAGAAGAAATTGATGCCGCATACCAAGTGATAACGGAGAGGTTTCACTCTGATGTATTTAACAGGAAGCTCCAAGATGTATCTGTACAGATTAACCTATTTGGCGAGAAATTGAGAGGTATAAAACAGAAGAAGTTAACTAGAGATGTACATGACTTTAGAAATGCGAACATCTTTGTTTGGCCGAAAACTACTGAAAATCACATGACATCTACACAACGTCACTACCGCACGAACCAGAGGTGACCGGAAAACAGTGAAGCAAGTACATCAGGTCGAGGGTCGATGGCCACAGATACCAACGACACAAGTGAGGCTCCGAGCTACAGGGTGGAGAGATTAAACGCGAATGCAGACGAATCCACACCGCCTCCCAACCAACTAGCATTGCAACAACCTGATGATTCTAGAAGAACAGGAACTATCAGAAAATTTGCAGTGACACATACCAATGATTTGAATGCCCCTTTTCCGATAAGAACAAATACATATTCCAGAGGAAGGTCAACGAGTCGAGGTCCCAGAAAACGAAAATTCTCGACAGACAGGCAAGAGAGACAACAGAAGAAGCAATGGAACTGACTTCATTGGTGTTCAATTTTTCTGGGTATGCTTTGTCTTTATCTGACATTTCGCTTTTGAACAGAGGGTTGAACTTTGTACCATCTCAAAGCAGTAAATTAGCTGAAACGTTAATTGATATTAGGTTATTTGCTAGAAAAGTAGCCTTAAAATTGTTTTTTAAAAATCAGGTACAGCATACACAAACCATCAGTATGTTTAAACACAAGAGCAGCTTTTCCCCGGTTCTACCTTCAAACATAGAATGTTTTGTGAAAAGTTGTGAGAGAGACTTATATAGTCTCCACACTACTAGACGAATCAGAAATAGATATTTCAACTTAGAGAAGGACGAACATAAGTCTCTAATGGATTTGAGACACAATGAAGACTTAGTGATTACCAACGCTGATAAAGGGGGTGGAGTAGTCGTTCTAGACAGAATAGAATATATCAGCACAATAGAAGCCTCTCTAATTTGTAATGACACTTATAAAGAGTTAAGAATTGATGATGTGAAGAAAATAATCAACACTGTAAGAGATGAGTTATATGACAACTTGATGTGTAGGCAAATAAGTAAAGAAATGTTTGACTTCCTTCTGGTAGAGGAACCACTCATACCAACACTGCAAGGTCTGCCAAAAATACATAAGCAGGCAGAACCCATACCCATGCATCCCATAGTTTCAGGGAGACAGTGGGCGACGTACAATATATCAATATTTTTGGAAAAAATGTTGAGGCCAATCGTGAATGAGATTACTACCATTCTCAGAGATACACAGCATTTATTAACAGATTTAGAGCATTTTGATCAGCTAGAGAAAACTAATGGGAAATTACTATTGGTTACATTGGATGTCCATGACTTGTTCACCTGCATCCCCAATGAATATGGTATTCAATCCATAAGAGAAGTAATGGTTGCACTGAGTGGCTTCTCTAGAGATAGACAGATCCTTATAGGGCAGTTATTAGAACTGGTATTAACCTGCAATGTATTTATGTTTCATGATAAGTACTACTTGCAAACATGGGGTGTCGCCATGGGCACCCCATGTGCAAACTCTTTTGCGAATTTAGTTATGCACAACTGGGAACTGAAATACATTTTTGAGAGTCCCTGGAAGGAGAAAATACGTATATACAGGAGATTTGTGGATGACATTCTATTGGCATGGGATGGTACTATAGAAGAACTGAAGAGCTTTATAGAATATATAGAGACCACAACTACATTCTTGAGGTTCACATATGAATATTCATATAGTGATATCAATTTTTTAGACCTAACATTATATTATGACAATGATGATAGACTGTCCTTTAAGATATTCCGGAAAACTTGTTGGAGGAACACCTTGTTAGAGTATAGAAGTATGCACCCTAGATTTATGTTTCAGGGTATATTGAATGGACAGTTTTGGAGGCTAAAAAGAATATGTAGAGATCGAGCTACATTGAATATAGAAGCAGACAAGATGGAAGAGATGTTTATAGCCAGAGGCTATAACAGTCGAGTAGTACAGGCAACGAGACGTAGAATTATACCTCAAGAACAGAGAGAAGTGGAGGCACAGAATAGATACAGTGGAACCAATACTGCGGATAAGAGTTTGAAACAAAGATCAGTCTCAATATATAACAAAAGCAACAACAAGGTCAATTTTGTCTTGAAATACACTAATGACATCAATGAAATTAAGAACATTTTAATAAGACATTGGAACATTTTAATTACAGCAGATGACACCAGGATGATAGTAGGGGATAAACCCGGTTTTGTGTTCCGAACGTGTGACAACTTGAAAACCATCTTTTCAGGACAGTCACATCATATTCGGTCCAATGGGGTGAGTAGTGTCCACACCCCAGGGACTTTTCCTTGTGAACACTGCAGTATGTGCCCATACATTAATTCTATACAAGAATATCAACATCCACATGGTCACTTCGTTTTTTCTCCCAGGACAAGGACTGATTGCAATACTCAGAATCTAATATATATGGCGAATTGCGATTTATGCCCAGCCTTTTATATTGGCCTCACCAAGAGGAGACTCAGAGAACGTATTTATAACCATGTATATGACATACGGAAACATCTAGAATTGAATGCATTAGCCAAACACATAAATTCTAATCCAACACATCGTTTTAAATTTAGAATATTACAAACAGTGCCCATCAGTCCCAGGATGGGAGACAACAACAACATCTTGGCCAAATTGGAGATGGAATGGATTTTTAGAGCAGGAGCACACAGAGAACCTGGGATTAACAGCTACGTCAGTGTTAAACCCTTCATAAAATAAATATTCAGGGTAATATTTCCATGTGTTTACACACTTGATGACAGTCCAGTCTCCATTCAGAGAGTTATACATACTGATGTTTAATTGGCAAGGATGATCTTCTAATGATGCATGAATCTGATGAGGTATGTAAGCACAATGGTGTCGTATACAGATGGAACCCAGGACATGTTAAATGTGATAGGCCATCCACCCGTAACAGGACTACATAGGTTTGCAGTTTTAGATTCAGGCAGTACATGTACAATTAGGGACATGCAGGTTATGTATATTCCCTTGAATATCTTACCCAGACTTCATTATGTTACCAGTCATATTTACTACTATTTAGGTAAGTTACAACAGACATCATGGATTATGATCCAGATTTAATGTATGTACAGATACTATTTAGATATATCCATTAGAGCTACAAGGAGGGTTTCCTAAGTTAATATAGTTTAGATGCTTTAGTAAGAGGTTGGAAATTTTGCCCTACGAAATTTTATATTGTAGCTATACTTTGGGTTATTCAAGAGAATTAGACAGATTTGTTTTCAGTAGGATTCACAGTAATCTGTTTTTAACCTAATAGAAAGAAATGCGGAATGAAGAATGATTATGAGTGATAGTATTTCCCTGAGAATCCTTCTATGAGAGTGCTTCACTATACCAAGCCAGTGAGCCTAGATTTCAATAGGGAACAGCCTAATAGATGTGAAACACACTTGAAACACAAGAGGGATGTATACACACAATAAGCCAATGGGTAAGTGAATTAAACAAGATGGTCTGTTCTCAATACATAGCAGAACACTTACTTAGAGTGGGGTTTTATGAATCAATATTAGATTTGAGCACGAGTGTTCGTCTTCACTGCGCCATAGTTGTTCATGATGATAGGCGCTACGAATGACACACAGGATAAGACAGCGTTACACTTTTATTAGGTAGTGTAGACATTTATTTGAACACCAGGTGGCAGCATAACGTCAAATCTGTGTGAAAAAGGAAGTTCGATTCTAACAAATTAAACTACCATTATAAAATAAACGAGATGAACATTATGATATATTTGGATTATCTATATAGATCTATATAGATTTATATTCCATTTTGAATGTGATGAACGACATTTTAGGAACGTGTAGATCAGCAGTCTATAGTGTGAGTTGAGTATCTCTATATATCAACACATTTTGTAAGTCGTCCATCCAGTGTTAGTGGTCTACCTGTTTGTGGTAGTTCACAAAAATTTGTATACGATGTGATTTACATACATCAAATATATATTTGGGTGAAGCATGCATCGCACAGTGACAGTATTTAATGGTGTTTCAATAAGTTGAAGGTGAAGGTGACAATATTTTAAGGGTCGAACAATATATGGGCCCTTACATCTTTATATAACTTTTATATAAAGACCACTGCCACACGAGGTTCACTCGTTGATGATGTGTATGAATATTGATTGCGAATGTTTATACATCGTGCATGAGATGAGTTTTTAAGAAGAGAATTTTTAACTAGAGCATGCAGAACTAATGAAATCGATACAGTTTCTGCCATATTTTAAGAGAATAGCCTCTAGTGAGTTTTTAATGAGTTTTTAATGATTTTTTGATGATTTTTTAATGATTGTTTAATGATTTGTATAGGTGTATTTTTACATCAATACACTTTTATAAGAGAATCCATTACTATTATAATGAGCGACTGCATTTAAGTTATAGGATTTAATGCTTAATGTTTGAAGTTTATATAGTGCCCCAAGTCAGCCTGAAGTATTAATTGAAGCCCTTGTACACAACAAGCGATTTATCAATTGATATTTAATTATTATCGAATTTGATTAATTGATTACCTAACAAGGCATTAAGGTGTTTAACATTGATGGAAGTATATAATGGTTTGTTTTGGACAGTGTAACTTATATCTGAAGAAGCGTGCAAGAAGCACGCGAAAGCGCTCATTTCTGTTATCGTTTTGAATAAAGGATACTTTGGAAATACTTCTTGTTCTCGTGGTGTGCCCTGTTTGGTTAGTTTTTGAGAAAATTGTAATCATATAAAAAGCCATTATATAGAAACAGAAAGCTATTTCCTAATTTCATCCCTCTTCAATATGGGCTTTAAAGAGGCTTTCTTATTTATGCCTATACCCTGATCATCTAATTTCTCTATTCCCCATGGTATTACGTATATCCCCACATCACACATTAGGAAATATCCTGCCTCTAACCATAAATGTAAACATGACTCACATCGAATTTTAAAATATGTTTAGATAAAGCACTGTTATCAGAGCGACCCGTATGTGATATAAATGTTCCCTTATACGATCTTTTAACATACAATCAGTTTTCTCTACATAAAATTAACAATATTGTTCACAAAACTCTAAGTAAACCACATACTGAAATTCACAATCTGCTGCAACATTAAACATGTACTTATGGTGCCTACGATCGTGTACTATTCAGTGGCCATTTTAGTTTTATGCTTTTTTACACTGATATACTCATTCAGCCACCGAATGTTTGTTTCCACTACTTTTCTTAATGTTGGTTTAAATATTTGTGGTTTATACTACTTTACATTTTAAGATGATTTGAATGTAGTATCAAAGATGTCTGTGACATTTAGAGAAAAGTCAAAATATTTTTTCTTCTAAAGTTTTAGTACAACTACCAAAGTTTAGGTGGAGGGGCTGTCAATTCATCTTAGACTACAAAAAGATACTTTGAACAAAGGCCTGCAGTTTAACTACTGTTTTGACTGCAGCTGTATAATTCCTGTGTATACTATAAAACAAGTTCTGAGACACACACAAATGAGGGCCATTCAAGAAATAAAAGAAGCAATCCTGTTACAGACAGTATATAAGATGACAGTGACTGACACTAATCCCATTATATGTTAATGTAATGGGAATACACCACTGCTTCCTTATGTCTAGCATGACTCATATAAATCAGACTTGAAATAGATTATGAGAAAGAGAAAGACTTGAAGAAAAATAAGATGACATTGATATGTCAAGCCCTGTTGACAGCCATTTTGCAGGGTACGCAAGTAGTTTTTAAGTTCTGGAAAGAGTTAGTCATTGGTGTTGTAAGTGTGCATGTCTATAGTTTACAATGTAGTATGTTGCCCAATTACCCTTTTCACTGAACCTGGAGTCTGCATTTAAAAGGCTTTTAGGGCCTTATGCAGTTATACTAAACTGTGAATTCATATGCATAATTGTTCAGTGAGGAACTCTGAAGGCACGTACTACACAGCGCTGGCCTCCCAAAATTAACAGGGTCTGTGCTGTCTATGGCATGCATCTAAACAGTTAATAACAGGCAACTTATGGCAACTTACAAAATGTCAGGGTGTGAAAAATAAAACATTAATACTTTTTATCCCCCTTGAATGTATGGCAAGATTATGGCGCTGGTTTCCGTTTGGGGCATGCATATAAGTCAGGGGGTTCCCAAAGTGTGCACTGCGGCACCCTGGGAAGCTTCCTCACAGGGGCACTGCAAATGAATACCCTTCATTACAAATTTTTTCTTTTGTTTTTTAATTTTCGTGCTGTTTGAGCTGATGTCATCAAGTGTGCAATGAGGTCAGCTCTGTCAGGGCTACCAGCCTGTCGGAACTGAGCAGGGAGCTAATGCATTTCTGGCTATGTTGTATCCTTGCCCTGTGTGTGGCAATTCAAATACAAGCAATTACAGTTAGCACAACCACAAAAGGGGAAACTAGAAATAAGTGTAATCACTAGCAAAGCCTACTGACAGCATTAGAGAGTCCTCTTCTATTTCAGGTAAGTCAGTCTTAATTATGTGCTAGAGCTATACAAACTTCATTTCTCTTCAGATAATGTTGGAACATTACTTACTTAAGGCTAAGAAAACAGTTGATTAGACTACCTCTGTCTAGGTTTAGTAACTTTGAGAAGAAATCTCACCAGACTTTAGCAACTCTGTGATATTCTATGAAGTTTACTTTATTATTCTTCAGCCAGCTAAGTAACAATGTGTTGCAATTACTCTGCAGACCTTACAGCAAAGTGCATTATACTGAATTGTGTAACATCATGTCTCTGCATGCAAATAGTCACTTAAATTCACATACTGTGCATATAGGGTTTATTTAACATAATGCCAAAGGTTTACTCATCTCCAGGTCTTTAGAGGATCGTAAATAGATGGCACTTTTTGATGGATTAGTTCAAAAATGTCTAGGCATAATTTTAAACAAATACGTTGCTTGATAGCTTTGGATTTGGCCTGAGTGTTTGAGCTAACCTAATAACCGCTATATTGTGTAACTCCCAGCTGTCTGAATAGATTAAAGGCAGCAATGGTTTCTTTCCCAAGCAGCTGGTTTGCAAATATTTTGGATGAAATTTGTTCACACCCTTTCCACTGTGTTTATGGAAGAATAATATGATGGGCAGTTTAGTTCCTTGCGCATTAAAATGTGCTGGTTAGCTTGTTCATGTGCAGTAAAACATATTACAGCATTTGGAAACACATAGCAATGTATAATGTACACACATTTGTTTAATTAAACATTATAACTAGCATATACTCACTTGAACATTAGTCTAAAACTTTACACTTATAGGCGGTGGATCTCAAACTGAAACTAAAGTTCCACTTCACATTTGTAAAGCATCAACAACTATGTTTAGGTTTGGTTAAGTACTTTATATTTTTTAATGGTTTTGTTTTAAAGTTTTTGCTTTTAAGTCGAGAATATTAAAGATATTTATTGTTTTCATTCTTACGCTGGTGGTTTTGTCTAGAAATCTATCTGTCCACAGATGTGCTGGTAGCATACTTATTCCCAAGTATATTTGTATTGTTGGAATATATCACATCATGGTTGGACAGTAGATGGGGTTTCTAACAGAGACAATAGCACAACAGATATAGTTCTCACCTCACAGCAAAAGGTTCTCTGGTTCGCTTTTTGACTGGGGTGCCTTCTGTGAGGAGTCTGCATGTCCTCGCTGTGTTCACGTGGTTTTCCTCCTCTTGCTCCGGTTTCTTCCCACATTCCAAAGACATACAGTAGGTGGACTGGACACACTGAATTGGCTGTAGGTCTGAGTGTGTATGTGGTATGGAAGAACTACTGTAGCAGGGCAAGGCAACAGGCAGTATAAACCCTGGCTCTGTGCACTTTATGCACGCCGCAGGGGGGCACCTTGGGAAAACCTGGATTCAGCAAGTGAGCCGAGAATTGAAAAAGTTTGAGAACCACTGATATAAGTAGTTCATACTCAGCGCTAAATCTTTGTGTAAAGATGTTAATACTTTTAGCCAGTCCCATTACAGTTCAAGGGATGAAAGCACTAAAATCATGTATTTAAGTTTCACAAATATTTTAAGAGTGATTTCTAAAGGTTTGACCTGGGTTGTTTCAAGGTGTGCACTGTACCGTGGATTCATTGAAAGGGTGGCATTCTCCTAATCTGGTTTGCTGGTCATTTGACTATTGCACATAATCACTACTATGTATGGGGGATTTGTGCCATAATATTTAATATGTGCCAGTTACAACTATATACGATGAAGTGTGGAACTCTGAAGGCATGTTCTACATGGCCCGGATCTTCCAATATCTATAGTGCCTGAGTTGTCTACCGCCATTATGATATACATGCATGTTGCTTAATACTTTGGCAACTGAACCTATCACAGATTCACTGAATGTATTTTACACTGGGTTGACTTGTCAGCCAATGTGTTTTGACAGGTGAGTGGCTGGGGATTTGGATGTTGGGTACATCCCCATGTTTTGTCTAAAATGCTTGATCACAAATATGTATAAATTAATGTTTATGTTTAACTGTTTTCCTTTTTGAGTATTTTACACACCTATTAAATTTCAGAAGACTAGAGAGAAGTTGGTGAAATGACTACCACATGTAACAGGTTAACTGAGTCATATAGTAGTTAGTGGGCTATAGTACAGGAAAATGTGCAGAACTGTTTTTAATCAGAAGTACAATGTCTTGAACATGTAGAAGGTACACGTGGTTTATGTTTAGTAAAAACTAAAGTAAAAAACATCATTAAAGTTCATTCTCCTACAACTGTTACTGAGTTGAAGGCATTATCACCTTAATGATTTTGACATATCCATACAAATACAGCGACATTGTTATAACCTTTGTAAAATTTGTTAAACGAAGATGTCTTATGGACATGGGAAAAGAAGAAGTCTTTAAGAACTCAGAAATTTTAACAATCTGTAAATGTCCTTGCACAGTAGTGAGCTGATAGGAAGCTGATATTTTCTGGTGATAGCATATCTTATGGTATAGAAAGTGAGTTCTCATGCAAAATGCTTGATGACAGTGAGAAAACCCACTGCTTACGTATTATATGTTGATGACGTCTGAGAAAAAGTTTTCACAGGTAGAAAAGAAATAGCCATCATTTCTGAATTCCAAAAGATGCAGAAACATTTGTATAATAATGTTCTGTACCACTGATACAGCTCATAAACTATTGATTAATTTAGTTACTGAAAAGAAACCTGTTCGATAACTGGGTCCACTCGAGAGTGGTTCCAAGATGTTTTTACATAAAAGCTGTCTACAAACCAGACAAATGTTATGCTAATACACATGCATTGTATAAGCTACCTATTGTAGAAAATGCTACCTATTTGGATATACCCAGTCTGACATTGATGTTGGATGTTAACAACCATACCAATATTGTATGGAAAAACTGGACTGCAAATGACGTAATTTTGTTGCATGTTTATGAATATGTATCAGAAAGTTGGCCTGTAAACGCCAAGGCAAGCACTGCGTTGAACTTTTCCAGAAGACTAGCTTTAAATGTTATGGGCAGAAATTAAATCGTATGGATCTAGAATTACAGTCCCTTCAAAAGGGCATTCTGTAATACTGAAAAACTTAAATTAAGACCATCCTGGAATGCCAGAAATGAAAGGCTTATCCTGATCATATATGTGATAGTCTGGCATAGCTCAGGATGTGGAAAAGGAAGCAAGGTACCACATCAAATGCAAAGCAAACAGTAAATAATCCCCAAATGCATGTTTGTAGCCATTGGAACAGCCTATGAAGATGTGACATATAATACTCATTGACTGTGCTGTATCATTTCTTAAAAGACTGTTTCCAGGTATGATAGAAGCTCGAGGTGGATGGGTGCATATTCTAGAAATTTTTCAATTTCTGATGCAACCACTGAAAAACCAAGACAAAGTTTTTTTTTATACATGGAATTCCAGAAATGCTCTTTTTAATGGATCCAGTTTCACTAGTGCAGAATCTGCAGACTTTATGAACAAATATGGAATTTGTCCTGTAACCTGTGTTCCATTTCATGTTAAATCAGGAAGTGGTGTGCAGACTGAAAAGGTTGAGGAATATGAAAGTCTAAACCACAGAGACAAAATGCTCTTGACTAAACTAAAGAATAACTCCTCTGGTGACCACCTGTTTTCTATGGTTGAAATGCTTATGCTGCAGATGCTAAGTTCTACGTTTGACTTGTGTTTTATCAGATCTGAGAGCAAAAATCTGTAGAAAGCCATGGAGTCACAAGTGGAATTCTGACAGAAATATCAAGTTGAGAAGTTTTGTACCTGAAAATGAAATATTTGTACAGTACTATATCTATCATCCTATTTGGAGCTCAGTTGTAATTTAGAGTTGTTGAGTGCCTCTGTTTTAACACAGTGGCCATGGAGAATGGCTTAGCTGTGAGGAGGTACGCTGACAAAGCACTGCTTCAGTTCATAGACACTTAAGTTTGTGAGCCTAAAAAAGACACAAAAGATTTTGGGGCTATATGGTTGTTTCTGCAATACATAGTAGGGCTTCATTTGCTACTGCTTCATAAATCTGTAACCTTTGTTTTACCTTGTTTTTAACATACATGCAGTCAGCAATATCCACTGAATGGCTTCTTGTGATACTAACAAAAAGTTTTTGGTTTCACTTTATTTTGCTTCTGAGAAACAACAAAATTCATCATTATTACATTAACATGTCTCACTCCATGTATGAGAAGAGCGTGGAGATAAATGAAATAAATTCTTGACCATACTAGCAAAGGACGATGCAGTGGTAGTAAGAAACTTTAATTCGTTCATTCATTCATTTTCAGATTATCCATTTAATCCAATTCAGAGTTACTGAGGAGCTGGAGCTTTTCTTAGCCCAGACTGCATGTGGGCACAGAACAAGTCTTGGACTGGGTGACAATCCATCACAAGATACTCACAGACACACACACACACACACACACACACACACACACACACACACACACACACACACACACACACACACACACACACACACAATGCCCACATGCACGCACACACACACACACACACACACACACACACACACACACACACACACACACACACACACACACACACACACACACACACACACACACACACACACACACACACACACACACACACACACACACACACACACACACACACACACACACACACACACACACACACACACACACACACACACACACACACACACACACACACACACACACACACACACACACGCACACACACACACACACAATGTCCACATGCACACAGACACACACACACACATACACACACACACACACACACACACACACACACACACACACACACACACACACACACACACACACACACACACAATGTCCACACACATACACACACACACACAGACACACACACACACACACACACACACACACACACACACACACACACACACACACACACACACACACACACACACACACGCACACACACACACATGCACACACACACACACACACACACACACACACACACACACGCACACACACACGCGCACACACACACGCGCACACACACACAATGTCCACATGCACACAGACACACACACACACACACACACACACACACACACACACACTTACATGGCCATTTATTGCACATTTGTGAGATGTAGAAGGAAACGGGAGCACCCAGTAAAAACCCACATGAACACAGAGGGGATGTGCAGACTGTTTTACAGAAGGTACCCCCAGCTCTCAACCAAGGATGCTTAGTGCATTTTGTGTTAGAACTGTTGGCATTGTTCTGTGTATCAAAGCAGTTTGTAGTGAAGTTTTCCTGCAAATGTAGAAAACAGATAGGAAGATGAGAGAAAGAAAGTGCCAGAATAGTGCTAGCAATATAACTTTCAGCATTTTGCAAGGAGACTGAAAAGGTTGCAGTTTTACTACTGCGTCATAGAACTGGTACGTACAGTGAGCTCCTCAAGCTGTGTAACATTGCTTATGGGGATTGCCTCAGAAGTTATGATGAGAATGAACTTATAAACCCTTGGAGGCCCAGCCTGAGCTGTACGTGTCAGACTGGCATGCCACTGAATCTAATTAGCAAGTGGTCACAATGGGTAAGGGCTCAGGTAAGGCTGGCTAAGTAAGCAGAGGTTTATGTTGTGGATAAAAGCATAGAAGCTGTGCACTTCACTCTGCCTTGGCTGAAAATATTCAAGGCAGACCATAATCTGACAGCAGGTCTTGTGTAGGGAGCAGGGTTTTAAAGACAGAAAGACAGCTAACACACATTTAACATGCTCTAACAGGAAAATTATGGAAAGTAGAACATGAGAAACATACCTGTTACTATAAGATCCTATTGACTTCAGTACAAATTAACTAATATGGGAAATAAATGCAAGCAAATGCATGAGAAACACTGAAATCTGACACATTAATTAACATGCCAGTGAAAATGCTGACCTGTACTATGGAAGTTGGCATCAAAATGATAGAATGCAAAACAGAGAGAGATAGAGAAAGAGAGAGTATGTAGTATGAGACAACAGATATAAACAAAATAATACACAGTAATGCAAAATTAAAGCACTACATAAGAAATATACAAATAAGAAAATATTTAAGAAATTAAATTGTACCTTAAGTGTGGTCTCCAGCGTTTGATGACTTGTATTGTACTCATGACATTGTATTCCTGAATTTGTCACAAAATAAAGCAGTCTGTGTATTATTTATTTATTTATTTATTTATTTCACATTTGTTAACTGGGTTAGTCCAACTGGGTAAGAAATTACCCATTTTCAGTGGAGACCCGAGGGGAAAAGCCCCAAACAAAACATACAAATACAAACAAATAGAGACAGGTTAACAATATAAAGAGCAAAACAAACGTATGGATACAATGGATAAGAAAAATAAATGTAATCCAAGGAATAGTACACAGCTATATACAAGGTCAGAAGAAGGAAAGTGCAAAAGAAGATAGGAGTAGAGGAGGAATGAAGTGATCTAGAGGGAGGAAAAAAAGAACAACAGTAGGATAAAGTAAGATAAAAGAGGGAAAAGGTCTTAATGATAAGTCTAGTGAGGAAATGGGAATATGGAAAGGGGGGAGGTAAGTAGGATGGTTACAGGTACATATAGGGTTGTTAAGGAGGTACTATATTATTCAATATAAAACTCCATCTGAGTACATAATAAAACATTTTAAAATATTAAAAGCATCAACACATGTAATCTCTTTGTTTTTTCAGTCATGACTTTGTATTCATTAGTTTGCCACAAATGTAAGCATTCTGTATAATGCATTATTCCTTTAAATATAACACACTCTTCATTTTTTCTGGACATGTTTGCTGCTATCTACTGACACAAAGCTTGCTTTTCTAAAACAGTTTGCATAGCACAGATGTAGCTCAAGCAGATTACGCCCGGGCAATGAGCACCCCAAGTGGCTCTGTGCACATTAAGGGGACTGATCTACAGAAACAACCCTCACCACTCTATGCTGGCAAAAAAAATCTCTTGTACTGCCACGTAACCCATCTCTAGCTCCCATAATTACCCTTAATCCTGTTTGCAACCTGTAAGCATAGTTTTAAAAAAGAGAGTTGTTCCCTGTATATTTATCCTTAGCATCATCAACATACCATCAAGAGCATGCATATGTGAATACTGAAGCATGAGGAACTCTGCAAGGTAGAAATATTGCTAAAGAAAAAAAACAGTTACACATGATAAGACACTTGTTTTTCATCAGAAATGTCTTCAATACATTTCTAGTTTTAAACATTTGCTGTCATGTACTAAATAGTACAGCATAATATGCTTCTCATTCTCCATGGCTCAAAAACACTAACATTCAATTTTCTGTGCTATATGTACCTTCTCACATTCAGAACGAAAAAGCGCTGTTATTGAAAGGCAAAAAAGGGATGAAATCCATTAATTACTGTGATGACAGGCTGCCACTCTTAGCTCTTAAGGCTTTCTTCTTATATGATAATCAGATGAGCTAATATTGTTAATTACCAGTTACTGTTTGGTTTACCATAGTGAATGTTTATTTCCTGTTCTTTTATAACCCACATTTGGACGTGACTATGGTGCAGTGAACTGTGGTTATTATAGTGTGTTTTTCTGGCAGTGTCACTCATTCAGAGAGGTTTATAAATGACTAAGCTACAACATGCACTGTGCCTTATGACTGTCCATATATAATCAGAAAGAGTATGAATGACTTAGGTGAGGCACACATATGCTGTACCTTAAATATAAACATGATAACCTGGAGCCTTGGGCATCTCTGTCTAGGGGATCAGAGTTTGCCAGGTTCAGAGTAAACCTGGCTGTACGTATAGCAGATTTTTGTGTGTTTTTTTTGCTGTTGTATCATTATTGGCAACACTCTAACAGTACTATTATGTTTAGTTTTGGTACTTAAAACAGGGGCCCCCTTATCCCTCACAAACAGCAGTGGGCTTCTCTTTATTTGTGCTCTAAAATATGTATGAAATAGAAACTGCTATAGAGAGATGACATTTCACCCTGTCCTATAGCTGTACCACAATTCTTATATGACCCTTTTATTTTTTCATAAACTCAAAGTGCACTGAATGACCTGTGCTAGTTGCTGAAGGAATAAACTAATAAGAAAAGAATGACTTGTGGAAACTTTACAAATGTCACCCTACAGGACTTCTCCTTTATTTTTGATAAAAAATCTAGAATTGTACAATATAGAGATTGCTATTGTGGCTCCATGACATTTCAACTTGCCTGACAACAGTACCACTGTTAAATGCCCATTGCGTTTTTCATTTAAAAAAAAAAAAATCACATGACCTGTGCTTGCTGTTAGAAATAAATGAACAACCAGAAACAAACTTCTTTGGATCTATTATGTCATAAATGCCACCCTGCAGCGGTTTCTCCTTTATCAGTGCCATAAAAATTGTATGAAGTAGAAAGTGCTACAGGGACATGATATTTCTCCTCGTCCAGTGGCTGCACCACAACTGTTATATGTCTTTTTTAACAAATATGAACTGCATCAGACAACGTGTTCCAGCTGTAAAAGGGATAAGCAACCAAAGTGAACTTCCCGGATCTCTAACTTGTCACTGTTACCTTGCTGTCTAAAGTACTTTCGTTTGAATTTTCTACTTAACATCATTTTTCTAAAGTACCTTCAAGAACATCATTTTTCTGTCATAAGTTTGGGTCACTGATGATGTACTTGTGTACCTCCCCTTTGTTTTCTCAGTTTACATTCCTATTTTGTGCATTAGCATTATTACTATACTGACCACAACATTATATAAAAAATGGAGATTATCTTTTTACTATGTGCTATATGTAATTACTTTCTAAATATTTTTGTCTTTATTACTATATACTGTATGAAATTCACTATGTTAAAACCTATCTACAGACAAAGACTGCACAGATTTCATATTGTTTATTTTATGTACTTTTGTGTTTTATGCATTTTTATGTAATCATATGTATTTTTAGTGGAGCTTTTCTCCCCAGTCCTCCAGTGAAAAAGGACCTGTGTCCAGTCGGACTTTTCTGGTAAACAAATGTAAAATAAAAATAAAATAAAATAAATTTCCTCCTTGCCCCACAATATTTCACTTGTGATCTTCACTTTGGATTATGCTATATGTTATAGTGTTTTGAGGGTACAGTTAAACAGGAAATGGCAATTTCTAGCATAGTTTTCTCCTCATAAATTTGTTACAGACTTTTTGTGCTATTATTATATTGCACACACTTTTAACATCTGATTTTAAAGTGAATTTCCAGGAAGGACATTTTTCTCAAACCAATATTTTACATAACACTTCTGATTTTTTTCATCTGTAGAGTTGAAGTTGCATGAAAAAGCCAGAGCCCCTAACACTGATGGCACAAGAAAGTGGGCAATGGTACTGCTGAGGGTCACAGCTCACTGTTCCTAGAATTTTGTTATAGTCTTTGTTTCTGTTTTGTATATAGCAAGAGCTGTTATAGATAGGAATGGACATGTTATGCATCCTAAGATCTTTATCATTTCTGAGGCCTTAATTTTTTAACGTATGAACTTCTATTCTAGTAGATAATCTATTAAGCACCTTCCAGTATTTGCTTCTTTGATATTTGTTGGAAATCTAAGATACAGTTGCACATTGTTGTCTTTTTCATAATAAGTCGACTTTCTTGCTGTAGTGACCATCATGAATGACGCTGCTAAGATGATTTTATCTCCTTTACTTCTCTCCCATTGCTCAGGTGTCTCCTTACGTTAAGTTCTGATTTTCTTTTCTTTTTTTTGTAACAAGAGCTGATCGTATGCAGCTCTGTCTCTTACAGAATGATACTCCAACTCCTAACATTTCTCTGTACAGTGAATTATGGTATTTGCAATAAACTAAGTCGCACAGACTGATATTAGCTCCTGCCTTGTGCAAGCAACATAGTTAATTTTTCATGTCTAATGATGCAGTTTTATTGTTCTACAGGGCTTACCCTTTACTTGTGGCATAGAACTTAGATGTCTATAAAAAAGGGACTGTTACAGGGTCACAACATTTCACTCTGCATCATAGCTGCACCACCACTGTTATGACCATTGCCCTTTTCATGAACACAGACTACATTGAATGACACCGTGTGAGCTGTTAAATTAATAAACTGAGAACTGGAATCCACTTCCTGAAACTGCAGCCCTGTGGATACTACCCTGCAGATATTACTTGTCTGAAGTTTCTACTTACATCATTTTCCTGTCTCATATTTTGGTTATTGGCAATGGAATTTTCCTATAGATTGTCATATGTATACTGGCCTCTTGTGGGTACAGTACAGCATCTTTTGACAATTCCTGGTGCATTTTCTCTCCATTAATACAGGGCTTCTGTACTGACACTTTGTACTATTTTGTAATCATTTATTACATACTCTTTTAACACGTCAAGTTAGTGCAATTTTGTACAAAATTGAATTAAAAACTCATCAAAAGCTAGGGATGCTTTACAAAGCCAAAAACATTCTCACTAATGCATCTAAAACTATACTTACCACTACTTTCCTCCTCCCTTACTATTTTGGCACTTCCATCCTTACTAACTTTCAGGTATCACACAAAACTACACTTGGACAATGCTATGTTAAAGTGAAGAAATTTGCAGCACTTCAGGACCTACCACTGTATAGCACTAAAAAGCCTAAATTAGTTAAAACTACTTCATCATCTAACATATACATAGCTTTTTGGTCTTTCGGCTTTTCCTGGTTAGGGGTTGCCACAGCAGTAGATTTTTACAGTGCCAAGTTGCCAGCCCGATGCCCAACCTTCAAAGAAGGCACACCCATTCATGTGCGCACCTGCATGTCTTTCAAACGTCACTCGACCGCAGGGAGGACATGCAGACTCCACACAGAAGGCGCTCCAACCGAGAATCGAATGGGAGAACCTCTTGCTGTGAGCCATTAATGCTAACCACTGCACCACTGCACCTAACATATACATATACATAGCTTCTTACCACCTATAAAATCATCCACTATCCATCTGCTTTTCCAACTCTAAATACCATTCTCCACAATTATGTTTCCACTCTTTCATTACAACCAAATGACCAAAAACTCTTCTCTGTCCACAGACCTGTCAAATCTACTGGCCATGGTTTGTACTCATACCATGTTGCTGAGGCCTGGAACTCCTTATCTGTATCCAGCAGGTCAGTACTCTGCCTCCATTCCTTTAAAACCATTCTGAAAGACTTCATAGCCAAAATCTGATTCTGTTCTTGCTCTGCCCCAGGATAAACTATATCCCTAGGTATGAACAAGTACCTGTTCATACCTTGCTCCTCATTACTCCCTCTTCCTCAATCAGTTTTCTCCCGACTCTCTATCTAAATACAATATAACCCTGTTTTTTCTTCTGCTTCATCTTGCAGCTCCTATTTTTATTACACTAACTTTCCTTTAAGTTCTCTAAAGTGGCTAAATTTCCTCTAAATACTATATCATTGTTATATACATTGTATCAGTTCTCAATGTTTTTATAGTATGCCTAAACTGGTATAATTATTTAAACTGTAGAGTTTTTGAATTATTTTTGAAGATTGTAAAGTTATTGTTTTTAAAATGTTTTTGTAGTACTTTGGTGGTTTTCTCCACAGACCTCTGCTGAAAATGAGCACCTACTCCTTCATACTTTCCTGGTAATCAAATGCCAATAACTAAATAAATAATAAATAAATAAAAGGTTCAGACATTGTCTCACAAGGGTCTAACATGTTTTAAGCTGATCAAACTCATGAAGGAGCAGGTAGTAGGGCCTTCATCACCAATTATATCCTGCCATATGTACCCTGAACCTGGAAATTCCATAACCTACCTCAGTGTACTATTTCCTGAATTCACTTGCAAAAAACCCTGCCCAGATGATGTCATAGGCACCTTCTATATATCTGCAACACAAAGACACAAGTGAACATATCCTGTCATGGATATATAATAATATCTACAAAGAGCTTATTGTCACAACTGAATTCAGAATGCACTCGTATCTAGCTTATGATGCCTTTTCCTTGCTTAACTATTTGGACTCTGTCAACTGATAAGGCTCACTTGTCAACAAAATGTAAGATAAGCAAATTATCCTGGATTTGATCTTTGTAATTAACCCAAATAACTTGTTTACTCAGTGGTATATTATCTGATGTTATAAATAACTATTCCCTTTGAAGAGAAAAAATCTGTGTTTCCAGTCATCACTATATACACAGTTATAACATATGCAAGTTTGCCATAAACCTTTTCAATGAAATGCCCCTCTAGTCATTATACTCAAACTCAGCTGTATAATACTTTGGTTCTACCTTTCTCAAAATACTTAACTCAGTGCCCCCCCTCCCCTGGCCATTTGAAAGTGAAAATGCAATAACACTGAAAATATGATGAAGAATTGTGACTGGCAAACGTTTCAGTTGCCCCCTACAAGCCGATCCTCTAGTACATAACTGTGCAATGAAGTCAAATCACTAAGTGTCAAATCTTAAATAGACTACTACACCTCACAGCAACAACATTCACTATGCCTGAAGTAATTTTGAGCAATTTTGGAAAACTACTTAGAAAATGGAAAAGACTTACTAAGAACACCCCCATCTCCCTGTGTGTGTGTGTATATATATATATATATATATATATATATATATATATATATATATATATATATATATATATCTTGGACCTGCAGGACCTACCTACAAAATATATAAAGTGTTTAAAATATTATGATTTTGTGTTATACAGATGAAAATGTATATATTAATGTTGGTATTTCTTTAAGTGCTGGGAAAAAGAGAACCTGGGAATATTTTTGCAGTAGCTACTAGAAACAAGCGCCCAATTGCTGAGACTCTACCCAAGTATAAAAGAGTAGCTTGGAAGGCTAGAATAAGGACGTTATTTCCTTGCTGGAAGGACAGTGTGTTATGCTGACAGGAAGACCTGGAAGCACGGACTGAGGTCGGGCCCATTCAGGGATAATCTGCGGAGCATCATCTGAGGACTGAGCTTGATTTTTGGAACTTTGAATAAACGCCAGTTGAAAGGATTAGAATTTTTTGTAGCTGAGAATGAAGCTTAATAGAAATGCCTAGAACCTGAGCCTGAACTGTTGGAGCATTTGATTTCTGTATCAGAGAGTGAGGCCTAGGAGGAAGGCCTGCAGCCTGAACTTAGACTGTTGGATTACTTGAACTGAAAACTGAGAGCAAAGCTCAGGAAAAGAGGCCTACCTGTACCCTACAAGTACTGTATGGACTAGTGACCTATTTGAAAGGTTTGGAAGGCAAAGTGAGCTAATATTTCAGTTTGTAAGTTTTAATGAAAGTGAGATTTATGCATGTTTTGCTTCCCATGTCTTCACAAATCTTACAATATACGTAGAATGATCAGAAAAAAAACATACTGACAAATCAGTAGACTATATCCAGGTACTTGATCAAGGGTTAATTTTCAGACCTGCAGAGTAGGCTGACCTCATTAACAATTTAGATAATTTGAAACTGCTCCCAAACTGAATTTAAAATTACCGTTCTTAGATGATTCTAAGAATAGTAATTACATCTTCTCTGAGCCTAGTGCATTTATTTCTAATAGTAGTAGTTTAATTTCAGCCATTGAAACTAAATGTAAAAATTTATTAGCATTAAATAAGAAATTAAATTATAATTATTATAATACAGGCAATCAAGTGAGGAGAACATTATTAGAATTAAATAATAATAGATTTCTTAGAACTGCTGAATCAGAATAATTGTTATTTTAGGTTTGGAATATTATAATTCCATTATGGAAAGCATGTTAGGTGAAGTGATTACATACTTAACTATGCAGTGTTTTAAATTGCATACAGTATAGCAACACATCTAATACTTGCGCAATGGATATATTGCTGCTTTTTGGCTACATACTTTTCTGTTCCCAAACCTGTACATTTTGGTAAACCTAAGATAAATAAATCATTAATAAATTAATTACTAATGAGGCATATAGTCGCTAAGAAGCCTGGGTTATTGAAGTGATTGCAGTAAATGTTAAACTTCTTTCCCCAGCAACTATGGGTCACACAAAATTTGTAGACCTACTTTGAAAGGACAGTTTGTTGCCTTATTACATCATCTGGATAAGGCAATACCTCTTCAACACTATTACAGTTATAATTTCATATGTGTTGTGTATATGGCTATCTGTGAAGGATGTGGATGTTTTTATGTGGGTATGACTACCAAAAAGGTATCTGCCAAAATAAAAGAGCATTTATGTGCTATCAGTCATTTAGATACAAATAATGCTTTGGGAAAACATACTATGTCCTGTGAGACTAATGGCAGAAAGAGGTCTTATTTCACAGTCATTGATTATGAGCCTTGTGATTACAGTGGGCAGAATTATAGAAACAGACTTCAGACCAGGGAAGCAAGTTTGCTAATTTATTTAGATGTGGACCGATTCCCTGGCATAAACACACTATAAGCATCAACTGTTTCCTTAGGGAAAGAAGTTTAAATATATAAACCAACAATTTTTATACTAAAAATTGAAAAAAAAGTAATTTTAATAAATTAATTATTGTGTAATTGGGGAGGCGCAGTGGTGCAGCTGTTAATGTTGTCGCCTCACAGCAAGAGGTACTCTGGTTTGATTCTTGGCTGGGGTGGCTTCTGTGCAGAGTTTGTATGTTCTCCCTGTGTTCGCTTGAGTTTCCTCCCACAATCCAAAGACATGCATCTGAAATGGTTCTCCCCATGCCTCCTCTGAAAATAGGCTCTGTCCTAGTTGGACTTTCCCGGTCAACAAATGTTAAAATAAATAAAAATAAGCAAAATAAAGTGTAGCTTAATTAGCTTATTTATTTATTCATTGTTAGTTTTAGTACTGTTTCTTGAAGATGTCAGGGTAGGTGAATGTCATGTGATAAGTGTAATATCAGTTTTAGTAGACAAACCTTCTGCTATTCATACTTTCCTGACCACATACTTCTACAAAACAAAAATGTAGTTAGGGACCTAGGCACTTGGATTAATAGCTCCTTCTCTTTTGAGCATCACATAATGGTTGTCAGGAAGTCTTTTTATTTAGCACAACCACAAAAAGGAAAAATAAAACTAACATACTGACACATAGCCAGTGATCCAAAAAGCTTCATTAAAGCTTTTTGAATCACTGCTGTGTGTCGATATATTAATCTTTTTATTTAGCCCTGCTAATAGCAGAATATCATCAAGGTCTAAAGAGGTAACCATTCCCCAGTACTCTGCAATAACAGGCCAATTATCAAGTATTGCACCCCCTTTGGGATGTATCTCAGTAAACATATCAAACAATTAGAAAGACCCCAAAGGTTCCTAACCAAAGAGATTACAGGTGTAAAATCACTGATCTACTAAGAGAGTCTGGAAGCTCTATCCCTTTATTTATGTCTTATACACTTTGCAGGGGGGAGATCTCTGTTATGCTTACAAATACTATTTGAAACCCTATTGTCCTGTACTTTCTGTTTCTCAACAAGTTCAGTATCTCCACAAATACACGAACATGGAACCACAATCTTTCACCAGCAGATAAATAAAACTTCATGCAGTGATAGGGTGAAACCCAGTGCCTCACAAACATCTGAAATAAATTTCCCCTACATGATAAGCAGCTGGCTCATTATCATTTTTAAAACACAAACTAGATGACTCGATGGGTATCTGCAAATTTACTCAGGGATTGACTGGTATGGACCTCTTGGAGAAAGGAGATGCTGCCTAAGGGATGGTACTGGCAAAGCAATTATGGTTATGAGACTCAGTGGTCTTGGAATATCAATAAATCAATGTATGTTCTAGATTCAGCAATCATTATTTTACATGGCTCCCCCAATACACAACCATCAGGTCTAGCATTCTCAGATGGAGTGTAGGTTCAAAAGAGGTCATTTGCATTTAGTGAATGCAACCTATGCTTGCTACATGTTTTTAATCAGTTTGCTCTCTCAGGAATGGGATATAAATTGAATATAGATATGTAATTTCATTTTCTGAAGTCATTCCTTAACCTTAGAGACACATTAGGTCTGGGAACCAGTACAATGGAGCTACTCCTCTCACTTTGGGATTCTTCTATAACTCCATGTTTGAGCAATTTCTGTACCTATTTCTTAACTGCTTCATGTTGGGATTCTGGTATATAGTACTGTTTCAAATTTACTTTCACACTAGACAAGTTTTCTGTGTTGAGCTGAAATAAATTGGTCTGACAAGTACTTGTGCAACTATGTTTTTATTCCTCAGTACAAATTATTTCATTTCTTGTCTTCGATCTATTGACAGTGTCTCATCTGTTTGACTTTAGGACATGCTGTAGAGTCTTAGTTCCCTCTGCAAAGATCCTTGCAGTAGAAACTTTAGTTTCTCTCCAGTACTTCAGAACATTTGTGTGATATAACTGTTTTGGTTTCCTTTTCACTTTTCCTACAATCTGAAAAGAATCTTGCCACTTTGCAAGGTAATTTTTTCAGCAGTGAATATTGAGGCAAGTACTTCATCTCCTGCTTTGAATTATCTGAGACAAACATTTTTTTGTTATTTTCTCTGTGTTGTGTCACCTTTGATCTCTCCATATTTATTTATTTTATTTGACATTTGTTTACTGGGTAGTGTCCGACTGGGCCAGAAGCCCATTTTCAGCAGAGACCTGGGGAGAAAGGCTCCAGAAATACATACTTAATGATTTAGAGTGACATGAGAAGAGGTTCAAAATATAGTACATAGTAGCATGAAGAAAAACACTGAAACAACTTACATAGTAAAGCTACATTTTAAGTGTTACATAATGTTAGAAGAGTACAGCTGTTATATAAAGAAATTAAAACTCCTGTAAATGTCTAAGCCATATTTATAAAATGCATAAAAATTATTTTTTTAACAGTCACAAGATACACTCATAGGATTGAGTTAATGCTAGGGATGTGTGGTGGTCTCTTGATAGTTGTGAAGAGGAAAAGGTAAAGAGATGACAGATCAGAACAGGGGAGGGTAAAGAGATGACAGATCATCCTGGGACACAGACATTGTTTGGGGTAGTATTCTTTTAATAGTTGTTTGAACTTGTGATTATCAGGATTAGTTAGAATATGTTGGGGAAGAGAGTTCCAGGCTTTAGTTATTTTAAATGAGTACAAGGAGTTACCTTAATAGTTTAGAGATTTAGTGATATTGAGCAGTATTTCGTCAGATGATCTAAGGGACTTAAGGTTTGTATATGGTTGTACAAGGTCAGAGAGCAGGGCAGTTGCCAGGTCTGTAGATTGCTTTATGGGAAATTATTAGTTGGTTGAGAGTTAGTAAGTTGGGTAGTTCGATCCATTTAAGAAGGTGAAGAGCAGAACAGTGATGTGACTTGTTAGGTAGGTTTAAGGCGAATTTGGCTATTTTGTTATAACACGTTTCGAGGTTGTGCAAATCTGATTTATGAAGGTTGGTTACGATTTGGGAACAGTAAAGTAGGGTAGATAGGAGGTGAGATCTGGTTGTGGACATTCTAGCATAGTCAGTTAGATAGGGTTTAGCCCTGTATAGTGCAGTTAGTTTTGTATGGACTTTTTTGATTGTTAGAGCTATGTTTATCAAATTTTAGACAGTTGTCTATTGTAACACCTATTAGTTTAGTATGCTCGACTGGCTCAATTTTAAGGCGAATTTGGCTATTTTGTTATAACACGTTTCGAGGTTGTGCAAATCTGATTTATGAAGGTTGGTTACGATTTGGGAACAGTAAAGTAGGGTAGATAGGAGGTGAGATCTGGTTGTGGACATTCTAGCATAGTCAGTTAGATAGGGTTTAGCCCTGTATAGTGCAGTTAGTTTTGTATGGACTTTTTTGATTGTTAGAGCTATGTTTATCAAATTTTAGACAGTTGTCTATTGTAACACCTATTAGTTTAGTATGCTCGACTGGCTCAATTTTTTGTTCCATTGCTAGAAAAGATAGTGAGAGGGAATGGGGTATTTTTTGTACTAGTACCGCTGAAGACCATAAGTTTAGTTTTGTTGGGGTTTAATATGAGTTGATGGTCAGATAGGTATTTTTCTATGTCATGTATGGCATTTTGAGTTTTGTCATGTAGTTCCTTAATGGAGGGGGCTGAACAGATAAGTGAAGCATCATCAGCGTATTGAATGATAGAAGTGAGTTTAGTGGAGGTACTGAGGTTATTGGTAAAAATGGTGAAAAGAAGGGGGCCTAGGATGGAACCTTGGGGAACTCCAACTGTTACAGGTAGTAGGGGGGGAAAGTTTGTTATCCCATTTGAGGGCTTGTTGATGATTAGAGCAATAGCTTTATAACCAGGTTAGTGATACAGTACTGAGATTACATGAGTCAAGTTTGTTTAGGAGTATTTGATGTGACACTGTGTCAAAAGCTTTGGACATACTAAGGAAGGTTGCAGAGATGGGTAGCCCTTTATTTTTGAGAAGGTTGATGGTATTTGAGAAGCTTATAAGAGCAGTGGTAGTACTATGTCTAGGCTGAAAATCATGTTGAATAATAGCTATAAGGTTGTTTTTAAGGAAGTGATCAAAGATTTTTTGATGTACGCATTTTTCTAGGATTTTGGCTAGTGGTGACAGAATGGTGATTGGTGTATAATTTGTAAGATCAGTGGAGGGGCCACCTTTGTGGAGGTGTATGATATGAGATATTTTCCAGAGGAGGGGTACATAACGTTCAGAAATAGAGCAATTGATTAGAAGAGATATGAGGTAGGAGATAATTTCAGTGGCTAGTTTCAGAAATTCGTTGGGCAGTTGATCAGCAGCAAGAGAGCAGGGTTTTAATTCAGTTAGGAGTTTTCTTATATCTCTAGTTGGGATTGGCTGGAGAGTGAAAGGAGTTTTCTTATATCTCTAGTTGGGATTGGCTGGAGAGTGAAAAGGTTAGGGTTGTGTTCAGATGGGTTAGGTATGGATAGGGCAGAGTTTGTACTGTTCTTTAGCAAGAAGGTTATACAATTGATGAAGTGGGTATTGAATTGAGTAGCTATACACTCTGTTGTACTGCTAGTAGGTGGAGCAGGGGTAGTAGGTTTTCCTGGGTGTAAGAGTTGGTTAATGGCTTTCCAAAATTTCTGAGGGTTGTTTTGGTGTTTTTGCTGATGTAGTTGGAAGTGTGTTTTTTTTTTTTTTGGTTTGTTTTTTGGCTTTATTTCTCAGTTGTTGGTAGGCGGTTAGATTATCTTTGTTTCTGTTATTATGGTACAGAGTCCAGGCTCTATCCCTTTATTTAAGGAGTGATTTAGTCTCTTTAGTTAGCCATGGTAGTTGCTCGGATTTGGTATGACTTTTTCTAGTGGGAGCTAAGCTATTAAGTATTTCAAGGAAAGTTTTGTTAAAATACTGTACAGCAAGGTCTAGTTAAAAAAGTGTAATGCAAACCAGTCATATTGCTGTAGTAGGGTATTGAATATAGATGGGGAATTTTTTTTATGTTGTTGATGTGTTTGTAGGAGATGTTATTAGTTATGTGTAGGTGTTTCCTGAGAAGAAAGGTTGGAGAGTGATCACTAAGGGCATCAGGAAGGCAGTTGGCTTTGTAATTAATATTAATTAATGTTGGGTTTATCAATATCCAGTCTAGTATTGACTGTTTATTGGTATGTTTATCTATGCATGTGGGATGATTAATGGTTTGACAGAAGTTATATAAGTTTACAAAATTTGTGGGGGTTTTGGAGAAACAAGCATGCCAGTCTAAGTTGAAGTCTCCAAATATTATTGTTTCTTGGGAAAAGTTGGTAGAGGCCCAGCAGAGAATATTTTCTATGCTAGGGATGTTGTTAGCTGGGAGAAGGTAGGTAGCAATGAGAATTATAGATTTATGGGAGTTGATTTTTAGATGTGTAGTTAATGTTTCAGAGCTGTGTAGGTTTGGAGGGGTGGGTTTTAGTTGCCCCAGTTTGAGTTTGTCTTTAAACATGATGGCAATACCACCACTCCGTTTGGATAGCCTATCTAATCTGACTATGCTATACCCACTGGGAAGTATTTCCTCATTTTTTATATGGGGCTTTAGCGTCAGTAATCCTGACTATATCTGGGGAGTACAGGGTAAGGGCAGCAGAAATTCCTGAACCTTGTTTATTATGCTTCTAAGGTTAAAATTGGTTATGAAGAGATCAGAGTTGCATCTCTTGGGAAGTGGATAGTGGGGAAAGGAATTGGATGGGGTTGGACTATATGGGCAATGTGTGGAGGAGGGGGATGTATGGATGGGTGGGGGTGTGGTAAGTGTGGGGCAGGGGTTAGGGTGGATATCAGCTTGGAGTTTTATTTAGGTGAGGGAGTGAAGGAGGAAGTGCCTCTCCATATGTTCTTTTATTATAGGTATTATACTTCAGTCAGTAAAATGTTCTGTCATTCTTTTAAAGGGGGAATTTTCCTGTTCCCATATTTATTTTGTTGTCCCTAACAAGACTTGGAGATTGCAGCATATAAAATATTTGAATCCAGCTGAGGCTTGGGATACTCCCCTAACAGCAAAGAGAAGCTATGGAAGTAGTTGGTTCCAATTTCTTCCATCTAGTCACATAGCTTTCTTTTTAAGTATTATTAAAGAACTCAGCTATTCCACCTGGTTAAGAGTGGTTAATAGATATTAGCTTCTTCACTTAAAAACTGACAAGGTTGCATCACTCTAGACATGAATGGGGTGTCTTAGCCAGGAAGACTATTTTTTGGACTTCTCACCCTAGAAAAAAATAGTAATAGTTCCTTTGATATGCATGTTTCATTATTTTTTTCATATAGGTGCTACCTCAGAAATTTTGTTGGTTAATCAATGATTACTGAGAAACACTGGTGGCCCTTATTTAGTTTTGCCAGTGAACCTATAATGCCCATTGCTACTCTTTCAAATGGGACTTCCATAATTGGTAGGATTATCAAAGGGTTCTTCAACTCTTGATTGGGTACTGTCATTTGGAGTGGTTTACTATTGTTTGTGCGAACGACATTCTATCGGCTGCAATGTGCTGAAAAACAGAATGTCGAACGCACAAACAGTTTTGCACCAGATAGTCGACTCCACTTATCTGAATGCACAACTGCATTTGCATAAGTGTAAATCGACTATCTGCACGGAGATCGTGGTACAGTGGGGAGTGGAAATTCATCCACATCCCCACTGTAGTGTGATCCTAGAGTTAGAATATATAAGTAGGGGGGTGTGGGGGTGCAGCCCCCCACATGGGGGGTGCAGGGGGTCTTGCCCCCCTGCAAAAACGTGATAGCTGTATATAAATTTGATTTACATCAGCTCCTATACAGCTATGATGTGGTGGTTTCAACAACAATGTCGAGTCAAATGCATCGACCATTTGGTTCGACATTGCGAACGTTACTTTTTTTTACTCTCTGTATTACCATTCGTTTATTTGAATGGAAAATGTTTTTCCGTTCGAATAAATAATAGTAAACCATTTGGAGTTCTGTGCAAGCTGCACAAACATTTTGTATGCCCCTTATAATACCAGGAAATTAAAATCTAGCTGAAATCCTTTCTTTTGTCTTATACATTTCTAAATGACAACCCAAAGTGTGGCTGTATGCTGACTTCAACAGGTTAGAAAAAGATTGAGAAGAGAGATTAGGTAAGTAAGTCACAAGAACACAATGGGAAGATTCTAAAATGCTTTGGAAATTATAGCTGACTCAGTATCTGTCCTTTGTCTTTGGTTACCCTGTAGAACAGGTCATTTTCAGTTCAAATTATTGGTATGAAGTAGGGCTACCCTGTTTCTTTGTATTTTTATATACGTCTGCTATAGTCTCTCCATCTTGTACTTTGTGTGTTGTTTTCCCACACTGCCATCTTGAAATTGGCATGGCTTATTTGAAGTTCAGACAATTCAGCATTATTTTCATCAGTACTCTGATGTGAAGTACAGACTTTGGCCTCTTTTCCTATCAATACAGGTACAGGTTTCTCCACATAATCTAGACCATCATCAGTAAAAGGAAACTCAGTAATTTTCTCTCATGGATACTGGTAATTTCCCTTTCTCTATTTCAGTATTCATCTTTTTTTTGTTGAGAAAAAAAGTGCTTATTTCAGACAACCTAGAGCGTTATCTTAAATATGTGTAGTCCCCATGCACGATGCACCTTCTTTCATGTACTGCACCACCCTAACATTCATATCCATTGTTTGTTATAAAATATGCTTTCTAAATTGGGTGGGTGGTACTTAACTTGTCTTAAATCAAGTTTGTCAAGAAAACATCCATATTTTACTTATACTCTTTTAAAAACTGCAAAATTACGAACAATTATAATTTTATACATATTCTAAACAATTCTGTCTTTCCTGAGCCTCCATTGTATTCTACCCAGTTTCAAGAAACTGCCTCATTTTTTTATTTATTATTATGTTAGTGTTACCAAAGTCCAACAGCATTCAGTCTTAAGAAAATCTATATATTGCCTGTTTGTTCTTTTCCTGTTTTCCCCCATGTAGGCCAAATTACTGCACTTGTTTTTCAGATATTTTCTGATAATGTTACGTATATATTTTTATCACCTTTATTGAATTCTCACTTAGGACATAGGCAAGCATACATTTATATAAAATAAAGCAAACCATGTTAACATGTTCCTAGTTGGAAACATTTTAATATCACTATAATTTTGTACAAACACCATCAATCCAACATTACACAAATTGCTCAGTTCTTGCCTTCCTCCTCCAAAACATTATTCTGCATGTATTGTTCTTCCAATTTCCATTTTTTGCAATATTCAATAATTCAAATACAGTTGATTTACATTTTCTAGTAACTGTTTTTTGACAGCCACCAGAATTAAACTTAAAGCCTATGTTTAGGCAATTCAGATCCTGTATTCCAGTTCAAAAAATCATACCGGTTTAGTTGCCCAATATTTCTGACAGAGTACGCTGTAGGGAATTTTTACAGTCTGCCTACTCATTACACTCCCAAAATATATGTACCCATTTACTTCTTTCTTCCCTGTCATACCTCCAAAATTTGCAATCTACCTGAGGAAAAATTATGTGGAGATTGCTTGGGATATAAAAGTAGGTTCTATATTGGATGATTGAACTTTCAAAAGTTCTGACTGTCATATGGTCGATACCATATGATCAAATTTTTGAAAGTTCAAATGTTTTAACGGAGAACTCCGTACAGTGCAGAATGGGAAAATTTCCCTTTTCTGCACTGCAGTGCGATCTCGGAGTTGGTATATTTAAAGAGCGGGGGGTGTGGGTGGCACAACCCCCCCATGTGGGGGGTGCAGGTGGGCTTGCCCCCTGCTTAAAATGTTCACATAGGTTATTTCTGTAGTTTATTTTATTAGATTTTCAAACTTTTTAAAGTTCAATCATATGGTGTCAACTATATGACACTCGAACTTTTGAAAGTTCGATTATCTAATATAGACCCTAAAAGTATCTATGCGAACAATTCCAGACAAAAATACTACATATTCTAGATTTGTTGCATATCTGAGAGCCATAAATGTGTCCTTCCATTGTTTCTTTGTGATTTCCATAGCTAATGTCTCTTGCCAATCTTCCCTGACCTCTTCTGATTGATTCCTATAGTTATCATGCAATGTTTTATATGCCTTAGTAATTATCTCTTTTTAACAGCAGCTTCTGTTGTAGATTCTATTATAAATTTAACCAGATCTTTTGTTTAAGATTCCCCTATCTCTTTCTATTTGTCTATACTCTGATATCAATCCCCGATAGGGAAGGCAATCACTAGCCTGCAATCCAAATGCCTTATTGGCCTCTTTCAATTCCCTTTCCATCTCTAATTATTGGTTCCAAAAACCTGTGTTCCTTTGCTAGCTTTCTTCAGTAAATTCCAGCCCCCTCGTCTATTCTTTATACCCTAATTGCAGTCATCTCTATTGGCAGAATCTCCTTTTTCCATTCCCATGTTGGTTTAGGTCTTAGTATACTGTCTGCTGCTTTATGAATGTAATATTCTGAATGACTGTTATTCTCCTTAAGGATCTGTATCCAAAATCCCATTCTTTCCCTGTTTCTTGAATTACTCCTCTGTTTCATCATCATCCCTTTCCACTTTGAATTGTAGCTTTTTGCTTGTGTTATGTACAAGTCCCTTAACTGTGCAGCTCTAAAATATCCCTTCAAAGTGGGTAATCCTAAACCTCCTTGTTTGCTGTCTCCAGTTTTTAATACTTTGCCTTCTGCCACAGTTTTGTGAAGATCAACTTTTTCTGCTGGTATGATTGCATTTTTACTGTTACAGGTCTTGGTTGATTTCTCATGGACAGGTTTGGAGCACAAGCTTGATAGCCCTTTCAATTTCACAAATCCTGCTGTCGAACACTAGTCCAGCTGCTCATTTGTGCTTTCATAAAATTAATATAGTTTGTTCCTTCCAGTTTCACTGGTAAAGAAGGAAACCTCAGGTTTTCACTGTGTGCTTTGGGGTCTACTTCATATAAATGACATCCCACTTACCTGACTTTCATAATATCGAGCCAACAACACCGAAAGTCCAAAAGACTGACAACTAGGAACACCGACATTTAACTAAGGGTAAGCAACCCGTTGGCCAACCCGAAAAAACAAACTGAAATGGAAGCAAAGAAAACACACCCATGTGGGGGCTTCACCCACCCCACAACCCCTATGTGGGGGGCTGTGACCCTCCAACCAAATATACTAACTTCAGGCTTGCAGTATCCTGGAAGTCATGTGCAAAGATCAACATGTTGGCCAAGCAGTTACTTACCTTTAGGTAAACATCAGTGTTCCAAGCGGTCGTTGTTTTGGACATTCGGTGTTCTCGGCTCGATGTTATGAATGGTGAGAAAGTGGGATTTCATTTATATGAAGGGAACATGTGCTCTGTCCTCTACCATATTTTGAAATAGATGATCTTGAGCAGTCTCATACTCAGTCATTCTTTTCTTCATTTCAACCTCTAATTTTTGCAGTTTCATCAGTTCATCTGAATAGCTGTTCAAAGCTTCTTCCATTTTTCCAGCCTTTTGATATTTGAGCTGACATACTCCTTCAGTGTTTTATTTATTGTATTCAGCTCTGAGCACATTTGATTGATTTTTTCCTCTAAATTACTAGAAACCGTCTATTTTACCAAAGCTGGAGCTTGAACTGCTTTTTGTTGAACTGCAGCAGGAATCTTCCCAGTCAGTGTTTTCTCTTCACCTTTCTTTCAGGCTCTCCAAGTTTCTTCTTTGGTGGCATCCAGATAGTCAGTGTACTTACTAGCCACTAAATGAATTTTACTAAAACTGGCAGAATTACTAGCCCAGTTCCTTTTTTTTTTGCACTGGATACACTGAAATTAAGCTGTTAATCGGTGTGTAGCAATCTTGGAACTCCCCCGGTACAGGATATATTTTTTATTTTTTTCAGGTTATTTCAACTTGTTTATTTCCCGGCATTCCTGCACATCCCATTCATATTTAGAACTTTCCTCCCTGGGTGACTTGGATTCTGAAGCTCCACTTGAATCAGTTTTCAGCTGAAACCTACAGTCAGGTTTTCTGCCCAAGGAATGGAAGATGGCTGCAGTCATTCCCCTGCACAAAGGAGGTCCAACCATTGATCTGGGTAACTACAGGTCCATAAGTTTGACCAGCCTCATATGTAAGGCCATGGAAAGAATCATCATGGACATGATAAATGAGAACATGGGTAACCTTCAAATGCTGGACCCATCACAGTTTGGCTTTGTTAAAGGAAGGTCATGCCTATTAAATTTGGTGGACTTTTTTGAGAGGGTCACCAAAGCACTGGATGAAGGTAAGACTGTGTACACAGCTTGCCATGACCTGGCCAAGGCTTTTGATACAATACCCCACTCAGGCATTACAGACAAGCTCATTAATTTAGGTGTAAACCCTTTTATCACCCACTGAATAGCCAGCTGGTTCACTGATAGGACCTAAGAGGTCAAAGTAGATTAGGCCACCTCTACCAAGAGGCCGTCACTAGTGGAGTCCCCAGTACTGGGCCAGCTCCTTTTTGGCATCCATTTCTCTGAAACTGAAGCAAATGCTGAAGGTTTATAGGCTGATTAAGTTTTTAGATGATTGCAAGCTGGGGGTTATCACTGACTCCACTGCAGACAGTAGCATTCTTCAAGAAGGGCTTTCTCTGACTACTAAATGGTGCCAAAGCCATAGTCTTAAACTCAATGCTAAGAAATGCATAATTGTACCCTTTGGGAAGTCAACCATTTGCATCTAATTACCGTGTAATAGCACACCCCTAAGAGCTGACCCAGTGGTCAGGGATCTGGGTACATGTGTAAACAATAGCTTTAACTTCAACTAACACATGGCCACAGTGGTGAGGAAATCCTTTTACGTTGTGCAACTTGGGTGTGGCATCAATGTCCAAACAGGTCATTATCTCTCTGTACTCTGCCCTTATCTGAGCAATCATAGAATACAATGCTCCTTTCAGTATGTGCCTGACCAGGCATATGCCAGCAACTAGAGTGACTTCAGAGGTTCCTTACAAAGAATACAAGGTGTAACAAACCTGCCTTATGCAGAGATCCTTAAATCCCTTTCCCTCTACCCAGGTCCATATAGATTGCTCAGGGGTGATCAATGCCTGGCTTACAAGGCATCCACAAACTCCACACTTATGAATTTTCTGCACATTCGTAAGTCTAACAGTTCCAGAAATACAAGGTCTAAAGACCTGAATTTTGTCTGTTTCTTAAACAGAACATGCTGGAGAAACAGAAATGTGTCCCAGAGACTGCCCTTCCTATGGAATAGTCTTCCCATCCATGTGAAGCTGAGTTCATCTGTTAACCAGATTAAGCAGAACCTAGACCAGTGGATGAGAAACAGGAAATTCATACCAGGCCTGGCACCCATGCCCCTTATGGACGGAGGTAGCTTATAAATGCCTGACTCTCAATGTCCTGTTTGGATACAGGACATCATTATTCTTTTGGGAAAACTTTTCTAGGCTTAGAAAAGCCCTGTGGGTTGGTAGCCGAGTAACCATCTATGAATCTATATATTTTTCTAAATATATCCCCTTTGCTTGATTTTTATGTTTTTATGGGGTCATAAGAAACATTCTGTACCTTTCTTACCACATTCCACTCTCCCATTACTCACTTTCCCTGGTGGATGGTTAAGATCCGCCCTGATATATTTTTAATTTTCTCTTAGTTGCTGTAGGCAGGACATACACTACTGCTGTTGTAATCTGTGTCCTTCTTTATCTTCCTTGTAGAATTAGGTAACTTTCACAAAGATTCTTATACCCCTTTTCCACTCCGAATCCCACTTTTTTTGTACATAATTATAAGTCCTCTACTTCTGACCTCTTTAAGACACGCATAATACCCTTCTATTTTTGTTTGCCTAGGTAAAGTTTTATGTTCTGTTTTTGTTAAATGTGCTTCTTGTAGGGCAGTTATCTCAAACCCTGTCTTTTGGAAATATTTGGTGATTCTCCTGCTCTGTTTTTGAATCAACTAACCCATTTATATTCCAAGATATTAATCTCATTGATTGTCGTTTCTTTTCTATTTATCTGTTATTTTATTTCTCGGTAGTACTCCACTGATTTCTATTTACACCTGTTTCTTCCATCTCACCCATTATTGGAGGCTTCATGTCTAAGTACACTTTTGTCAAGTCCTCCATACATTTTCTCATTAAAACTGTATACCCATAAACCATAGCTACTCCTCCTCTACCCCCTTATGTCAACATTGCTACAAAGGAATAACCTCACTTTTTGGCTTTTGCTCTATTTTAACAACATGACTGTGTCTCTGTATCATCCTCATTTCAACTCCCCTTTGATATACAGTACTTCTTTACTGACCTCCTGTCACTAGCTACTGCTTCTTCATTCTGCTGTAATCTTACATCTATTGTCACGTCCCTCAATGCTTGCATATCATTATTTGATATTACTTTACTGGTATCTTAGTCTCATATTTATAATCTGTGCCTCGTTTAATTTGTCCATTTGCTGTCATTGACCTAACTGCTCCAAACAATACCCCCTTTCAGTTTGTCCCACTGTCTTACCCTGTTTCATTCATTTTTTAAATTGTGCCACCTAAGTCTTCCATTATTATATTTCTGTCCCTTTGTATCATCTTCATTTCCCATTATTTCCACTAGGAAATCCTCATCTCCCCTTGCCTTTCTTAAATCTTTTGCTAATGTGCTTAAATAACATTGTCTGACCGATACTAATTCAATGAGAACACTAAGTGCGTACATAATGAAACCAGTGCCAAGAGGTTTTCCTCTCCACAACTTGCTGGTATTGATGACAATTATTTTAGCAGGCTCTACCCTATATTCTTCTAGACATTATAGAAATGGGTCCATATTACATATTCGAAGCTTCAAAATTTCGAACCTCATATGTTCGACAACATATGAGCGAAGCTTGAATCTTCAAATATATAATAAAAACGTAAAAAAAAAGTCCCCATGCACCCCCCACACCCCCCTTACTTAAATATACCAACTCTGAGATTGCACTTTAGTGCAGAAAAGGGAAATTTTTCCATTCTACGCGTACAGAGCCATTGCCCTTCACCTTCAAACATTTCAAAGTTCGATCATATGGTGTCGACCATATGACATTCGAACTTTGAAACGTTTGATAATTTTATAGGGACCCTATAGAAATATTTTAAAATAACATTAGTAAAGAAAACTTTTTATCTAAAAACAATATTCAGATGTGTCTAATCTCTTATTACCAGTTTCTGTTTTTTAAATGCGTCGTAAGGTTCCCTTTTTTTGATGCATGTAATGGTTCCATCCTCTAACTCTCCATCACTCCTCACTTGTGTCCTCTCATAATGTAGCAATATTCCTGCTTTTTTAATGACCCATGTCACCTTTATTTCAAAAGTTTCCGACAGTGTTTATTCTCATCTTGCAATTTGTCACGTTTGCTCTTTCTTGTTTTCTTTTTAGTATGTGTTTTATAAAAATTATCCTCAAAATGCTAGGAAAGCACATGTTCAATAATTAATATGAGTAAAGCTTTGCAAACTTACTCCCCGCAGTTTATTTCTCCTACCATTTGCAATACGCTAATCTGTGCCATGTGATACACTTATCCTACTGAGAATACATTGTCATAGTATTAGGAGAAAACAAAAGTCTGCAAAAAGCTTGCCCATTTACATATAGGAAGTGGGTCAGGAATAGTCCTTTCAGTCCAGCTCCTATTATCCAATAAATATTTATTTCTGTTTTGTCCTAGCATCATCAATTAATTCTCCCTCAGTTCTCTTTGGTCGTTGGACTGAATAACCTTTTCAGTATGTTTCTACATCCACTGTGTTTTCTCCATCATTTTTCGCTAAAGGGTTTAGGTGACCGTTTTATCTCTTTATGCCCTCTGGTCTTCCCTTCATCTCCTCTGGTGTTTACTTTCTCCTGCAATCTGTGATATACCTCTCTGGTATCCAATCTATATGAGCTTAGTCTGGGTCAATGTCTTTTACTCTCAACTGATAATGAATGCTAAGAGAGGTTGTGTATAAGAGTTTAAATTTCAAGTTATGCATTTTACACTGTCTGATTGCAACCATAAAGACATTTCTTCTCAATCATGTTGTCAATGAGTAGGCATTGTCTGCATATTCCCTTGCCTCTTCCACTTTGTAAATTATTCATTTTAGTCACGGTTTAGATAAAATTAGTTCCTTTACTTTATAAGCCCCAAATTTAACAAAGACTGGGCATGATTTTTACTTCCCTCTTCCAGCAGGAATATGTATCCTGTCTGCTCTTTCAATACATAGATCTTCCAGAGGTAGTCCCATCCATTCTGACAAATTTCTGCATGAAGTCCGTACAGTTTTTCTCTTCCAATATTTCCAAAATTGCAGTGACCTTATCATCTCTCTACAGGATCTATCCTCAATATCTACTATTTTTTGCTGCATTTGTTTTTGTATCAGCTCCACTTTTAACAATCTTTCTTTAAGGGATTTGTCTGATTCCTGTAATACTGTCAGTCTGTCTGAGGGTTTCAATTGACCTCTTCTATTTGTTAAATTTTTTGATTATTGGTACTTATATATTCCATTAATAGTCCACTGACTTAAAAAACGTCAGTGTGTATTTAGGTGATTTTGAGTTCTAACACATCTTCTTGTCCCAGTCTTGTTTCAGCCATTGTCTAAATCTGTTTTCCACTGATCCCAGCTTTGGAGTATGATGGTCTTGCTCCTACTAAATCTGTTTACTTCTTTCTTTGTTTCTTTGTGTCTTTCCTCTCTGGGGCTTCAACTTCCTGTCTGTGCACATTTACTGTTCCTTTATTTTAGATTACATCGGCAGGGTAGATCGCCAAAATTTTTTTTATCTTACTTTCTGATAGTTGTATACATCAGCATCTGCATGGTCCATGCATGTTTTTAGTATGTCCCTGGTTAGATGTGAGGACAGTATCTACCCACTCAGCTTGGTGACAGTTTTCCTTAGCTGTGTCTCTCTCAAAAGCTATCAAATAGACCTCCACATTATTTTCCATTCTGAGTTTTTCCAGCACTGCACTGTTTTTTGGGGGTTCCCAGTAAGGTGGATGATTATTTTATTCTAGAGGTTAACTGATGTTGGAGACTTAGCAGAGGAGGATAATTGTATGGGTTGAAGATGGGAATGAAAGTAGTCTAGGTCTGAGAAATACACACAGAACTTTGTAGCTAAATCAGGAGAGGGGTCAGATGGATACAGATTACGAATATGAAACGTGAAAGGGATGAGAAACAAACTGATGGTTTACCAAAGTTTATAAAATGAGCACAGCTAAATTAAGTCCACAGAAATATATCCAGCTAAACTGTTTTACACCATTAAACACTATAACTGACATCTATGAAGACAAAGTAATAAATATACACTGACATTAAAACATGAAAACTCATG